>NW_007377814.1:152120-153711 GCF_000475195.1 Diaphorina citri | reverse complement strand
GGGGGGGTTACAGGTTTTTTTTTTTTTTTTTTTTTAAATAAAATATGTGCGACACCTCTAGTCTTGTAACACAATGTAAATCTCTGTCCACACATAGTCGACGCCGTCGATCGACGAGGTGAAGAGGTGGATCTATCTTGTCAGTGTGCGATTTCAGTCGGCGTCGACTATGTGTGGAAGCGCCTCTATAATGGGCCCCTCCCTGTAGTTAGCGTGGGGGCCCGGTCAGGTTATGGACCAGTGTGAAGCGGGCCTGGCTAACCTATGCTCTTCTATCTAAGTAGGACTCTTTATCTCCCCTTCTGACATTGACATGCTTTGTGTTCGAAACCCGAGGTTCCCAAACTGTGGTACGCGGAAGCATTTCTGGTGGTACGCGAAGAGCTTTAAAAACCCCATTTTTACTTTCCTTACCCTATAGGAAGGAAAGTAATGTAATACAGTTTTTAACCCCAAAACACGTTTTGAGGTCCCTAGAGCCTAAATCCAAAGTTTCAGCCATTGGTCCGTGTGTGTGTGTCTGTCTGTCTATCTGTAAACAAAATATCTCGAGAACGGTAAGAGCTAGAGACTTGAAATTTTGTATGTAGCTGTCTAATGTGACAAGGATGCGACACGAAACTTTTGGTTAAGATCGGTGCAACTGTTGGCGGCATTTTACCGCTTTTGTGAAAAACAGCAGGGGTTTCCAAACTTTCGAGCACTGCGTACCACCTGACACCTCAAGGTTCTTTTGGCGTGCCACCAAACATCAATTTTGTGTGGTTTGGGGTTAAAATAAAGATACTATAGAGCCGCAGGCGAAATTTTCTGTCTATTGTAGTATGTCACTTTTTTTTTTTTTTTGGTTCATTGATGTAGATTTTTTCCCCTCCCACCTATGGTTACCAGGTTTCTTTTTCGTATTTACGAGATAAATAATAAAAAGACTCACTCAAACATCTGTATTACCTTTTCTCTCTCTCTCTCTCTATCTCTCTCTCTCTCTTTCTCTCTCTCTCTCTCTCTTTCTTTCTCTCTCTCTCTCTCACTCTCTCTCTCTCTTTCCTTCTCATTCCTGAGCTTCCCCCCTCCCCCCCCTTCTAGCTTGAACATTTTCCTACCTTCATTTTGAAAGAGATGTTTTTCCTTCCACTACAAATCCCTCTCTCTCTCTCTCTCCCTCGCATATTTTTTCCCAGTCTCTCTCTCTCTCTCTTACTCCCACTGTCTTTGTACCTCAATCTTATATTTTCATCTCTTTCTTACTCCCACTGCCACTCTTTCCCTCTTCCTCCCCCACACCCTTCTTCTTAATCCTCTCTCTCTCTCAAATTCTTCTTCCTACTTTGAATTTGAATTCTCTCCCCCCCCCCCCCCCTTCTAGCTTGAACATTTTCCTACCTTCATTTTGAAAGAGATGTTTTTCCTTCCACTACAAATCCCTCTCTCTCTCTCTCTCCCTCGCATATTTTTTCCCAGTCTCTCTCTCTCTCTCTTACTCCCACTGTCTTTGTACCTCAATCTTATATTTTCATCTCTTTCTTACTCCCACTGCCACTCTTTCCCTCTTCCTCCCCCACACCCTTCTTCTTAATCCTCTCTCTCTCTC
>NW_007377814.1:77648-152105 GCF_000475195.1 Diaphorina citri | reverse complement strand
CAAGAAAAAAAAAAAAAAAAAAAAAAACCCTCTAAAACATAGGTTCCCAATGGGTGGTCCGCGGACCCTATATTTTCTCTTTTCTTCTCTTTCTCTCTTGGAAAATTCGGTTTTTCACGTAGGGGTTTTTTTAAGAGGTTTGACAGAGGGAACTGTAACTGCTATGGTCTTATCGTCCCGAAATCGAAGAGAGAAGGAAGACAGGAGAGGAGAAAGCCAGCCGTTCCGAGAACGAACATTATCCCATCAGGATAAAATCCGCCCCGGGCGGGAATCGAACCCGCGTCCTAGCGCTTACAAGGCAGACGCACTACCAACTAAGCTAACTAGGCTGGCCTTCATTCTGTTACTTTTCTGGTTTTGGTTTTCAAAATTTGAAATTCGCGCCACTCTTATAAACACCTATTATGTTGTGTTTGTTTCATTTTTTGAAGGATACACATCGGGATCGTTACTTCCCCTCCCCTACCTTATACATCCATGCACTAAACCACCGAGGCAAGGTAGTCAGTCTATAGTCAGTGTAAAGGGGAAGGAAATATCCCCAATTATCTGCACTCAAGTATAGGTACTTAATACCCGGGATTAATCTCGGATTAAACCTAATACTTAATCCTGAGATATTTAAACCCCGGTGGTAAACGTCGATCTTACGGTTTAAATAAGTTGAAGAAGATAAGTAAGGACTCAGGGCGCAATGTGGAAAGTCTAATCCTAATTGGCACGAAACTTTTGGTTAAGATCGGTGCAACTGTTGGCGGCATTTTACCGCTTTTTGGCGGTTTTCGGTGTCATTTAACAATATCTCGGGAACGGTATGAGCTAGAGACTTGAAATTTGGTATGTAGTTCAAAAATGTGACAAGGAAGCAACTCAAAACGTTTGGTTGAGATAGGTGCTGCGGTTGGCGGTACTTTGACCGCTTTTTAGCGGGTTTCGACCGTTTTTTGGCGGTTTTCAGCTATGCCGACTAAACGGTTAGATATATTGTAAAAGCTAGTGTATAAGAACAAGAACACTCAAAATAAGCATCATTCAATAGAATAAGGAAAGTCGTGTGATGTTCACACCAGATTTTTATTATTTATCTCGTAAATATTTACCATCAGGTTTGTAACCATAGGTGGGAGAAGAAAAAAACTACATCAATGAACCAAAAAAAAAAAAATGTGACATACTACGATTAACAAAAAATTTCGCCTGCGGCTCTATAGTATCTTCATTTAAACCCCAAACCACACAAAATTGATGTTTGGTGGTACGCCAAAAGGACCTTGAGGTGTCAGGTGGTACGCAGTGCTCGAAAGTTTGGAAACCCCTGCTGTAAACTGTTCTAGAAGCACGGTTAGCACTGTGGTTAGTGTGCTAACGCTCTTACTTGCCAATCAGAAAGTCCCGGGCTCGATGTCCACCATTGACAAAAAAAAAGTCCCTTCTTGTCTGGTGAACTATGCTGTATGCTAGGCCTTTTACTGATTTTTTTTTATTATTAATATTTATTATAGTGTTTTTTACTGCATTGTTACTGATACATGTATTGTTCTTTAACCCACCAAATATACGCTTTCATGTAATGATTTAAAATCAAGACTAGAGCCCGTTCTCCCTTTATTCCCAATATAAGGTTCAAGTCACCCATCATCCACATTTATTGGCCTTCCTCGGCGTAGCTTAACATAGGTAACGCTAAAACCGGTCTTAAATGATCGACTGAAGTGTCAAAAAGTTTTCTCGCTTTGAGTTCATAGGTCGTCGCGACAAATTTCGAGATCAGAGCTCATTTGTGTGAGAAAATGTGAAAAAAATCGCCCAAAACCCAGTTTTTTTTTGGTTTTACGGTTCTCTAGACAAAATTTGCACCACCATTTTCGTGTTCCTGGTAGAAAGACCTTTAATTTGATATATAGGTCGACCAGGTTTGGATAAGTCCTTCTATGTAATGGGGACAGACAGACTGACAGACAGACACCGAAGCGAATAGAATAGTCCGTCCACTATACCTTTTATTATTAGTAATAATAAAGGAAGGACGGACTAAAAATTGATGAAATTTTGGGCACGAATGGGCTCTTTTCCCTATAACTCTTGTCACGTCACACCATCGCCATAACGCTCGAACAGTTTGTCTAATTTTCATGAAAGATGGCAAATAATGCAAATGCAAACATGTTAACCGAAGGAAGATTGCGCATTAAAGGTGTGTCCAAACATAGTCGACTGGCCGTCGCTTTGCGTCGATCGATATCGATCGACGAGGTGAATCTATGTTGTCAAGGCAGTGTGGACGGTTCAGTCGACATCGATCGATGGCCGGTCGATTATGTGTGGACACAGCTTTAGGTTTTAAACTTGTTCAGCCCTATGGGAGACATGTAGGGGCTCTTTTCCCAAGTGATCACTATACAGTTCACTGCACTTCTATTAGTTGACAAAACGAAGTGAAGGTCTAGGACGTCTAGGTTTTAACTCGACCGTTTTGCATCCCGTTTTTGGATGTTTGTTAGTTTGAGTATTTGTTCCGCTCTAACTCGTGATTGCCTGCTCCGATTTTGATGAAATTTGGTATACTTCTTACTAACATCAATGTACGTCGATCCCTGAAATTTGGTGTCCCAGGTCCAATTTTGGTGCCAACTTTTGATCAAGCCAATAGATAAATTAAATAATAAAATAAAAATAAAGATGAGTGTTCCACCGCCGTTTTTATCACTGAAGTCTCCTCCTACCTTCCCTCTTTCTCTTCCTTTTCCCCTCTCCCCCCTCTCTCTCCCCCTCCCTTATCAGTTCAAAGGGATATAATGAGGCCAACTGTCGTATCCTCAGGGAATAGGCAGGAGGGGGGAGAGAGAGGAGAAGAAATAGGAGGGAGAGAGGAGAAGAAATAGGAGGGAGAGAGGGGAGGGAGGGGAGGAGAAGAAATATGAAGGGAGGGGCAATTTATTCTGGAAAATTGAACACGGTACGCGCTCTAGCGTAAGTCTGTCACAACATCTTATATTATAAGAACAAGATCCATTCACAGTTCACAGTTCATAGTTCCACACTGATCGCTCTATCTCAAGAATCACAAGACCTAGAAAGGCTGAAATTTGGTAGGAATATTCCTTTTATGGTCTAGGTGTGCAATAAGAAAGGATTTTGCGAAAATCTAAACCGATCATGAGATATGATCAATAAAATTTTTGATTGCACTACGCTAAATTTTATGACTTGACTAGGACTCGAACCACCAACCTCCAGATCCGAAGTCCACGGCGCTAACCACCACACCACTGAGGTTGGTGGGATTATCTAATATTTCTCTTCTCGCCAGATATCAATGAGTGTGCTCAGAACCCCGGCATCTGTACTAACGGAGCGTGTGAGAACCTCATGGGGACTTACCGATGTATATGTAATCCTGGCTATGAGGGGGATCCTACCGGTAAATTATGCAGTGACCAGAATGAGTGCCTGATGGACGTGATGATCTGCTCCGGGGGTACTTGCAAGAACACGCCTGGTAGCTTTCAGGTGAGAGAGAGAGAGAGAGAGAAAGAGAGAGAGAGAGTCTTGTTAGGAAGAACTTGATGGTCTTTAACTAGACCCCGGCGGGCGTACTCGGTGCAACAAAAATATTGCTACATCTGTTTTTTTTCTTGGGTTTGATATAGATTGAACTGCAACAACGGATGTCTTATCGTCCCAAAATGGCAGAGGGGTTTTTTTTTTTTTTAAGAGGTTTGACAGGGGGAACTGTAACTGCTATGGTCTTATCGTCCCGAATTCGAAGAGAGAAGGAAGACAGGATAGGAGAAAGCCAGCCGTTCCGAGAACGAACATTATCCCATCAGGATAAAATCCGCCCCGAGCGGGAATCGAACCCGCGGCCTAGCGCTTACAAGGCAGACGCGCTACCAACTAAGCTAACTAGGCTGGCTGTGCGCTTTTTTGAGCACATAAATTTTGAGACGTTTTTGTTCGAAAGAGGAAAAGCAGTAGAGATGCTACAATATTGGAAATGAAAAACTCTCATTGGATTTTGCTGATCGTTAAGTACAAAAGGGTTTTGTTTGAACTCTACCTAAGCTATAGGATAAAATCCGCCCCGGGCGGGAATCAAACCCGCGGCCTAGTGCTTACAAGGCAGACGCACTACCAACTAAGCTAACTAGGCTGGCTAAAACTCTGATTGGATTTTGCTGATCGTTAAGTACAAAAGGGTTTTGTTTGAACTCTACCTAAGCTAATATATTCTTGTTTTCAGTCCAATTTCCAAGATTCCAGTCCTATATTAAAGATTTGAGTCCAATTTCAATATAGTTCCAAAAAATTTCGGCATTTCTTTTGGAATTTTCCGTCCAAATCTTGAGATTTCGTCCATTTTCCAAGATTTCTTTTCAATTTTCGAAGATTCCTTTCCAATAAAAATTTCGGCATTTCTTTTGGAATTTTCCGTCCAAATCTTGACATTTCGTCCATTTTCCAAGATTTCTTTTCAATTTTCGAAGATTCCTTTCCAAGATTTGAGTTCAATTTCAATCCAATTCCAGAGATTTCAGATTCTCCTGAATCTTGATCACTTTCTTGTTCTGTTTGTTCAAAGGTCGCTTGGATTCGTCTACACGGAGATATTTCTCGTCCGCCAAATACCAGGGCCGGAATTGTCGGACCGCCTCCTCTGTCTGACCTGAAATCAGACAATAAAGCGAACAAGTTTAGAGAAAAGGCTGAAAAGAGAGGGGAAAAATTGATGAAATTTTGGGCACGAGTGGGCTCTTTTCCCTATTAATCTTGTCACGTCACACCATCGCCATAACGCTCGAACAATTTGTCTCATTTTCATGAAAGATGGCAAAAAATGCAAATGCAAACATGTTAACCGAAGGAAGATTGCGCATTAATGGTGTGTCCAAACATAATCGACTGACCGTCGCTTCGCGTCGATCGATATCGATCGACGAGGTGAATCTATGTTGTCGAGGCAGTGTGGACGGTTCAGTCGACATCGATCGGCGGCCGGTCGACTATGTGTGAACACAGCTTTAGATTTTGAACTTGTTTAGCCCTATGGGAGACATGTAAGGGCTCTTTTCCCAAGTAATCACTACAGTTCACTGCACTTCTATTAGTTGACAAAACGAAGTGAAGGTCTAGGACGTCTAGGTTTTAACTCGACCGTTTTGCATTTCGTTTTTGGATGTTTGTTTGAGTATTTGTTCCGCTCCAACTCGTGATTGCCTGCTCCGATTTTGATGAAATTTGGCATACTTCTTACTAACATCAATGTACGTCGATCCCTGAAATTTGGTGTCCCAGGTCCAATTTTGGTCCCAACTTTTGATTAAGCCAATAGATAAATTACCGTATTTCTGACCTTTTTTTTAAAAAAAAAAAATAATAAAAATAAAGATGAGTGTTCCACCGCCGTTTTTATTTCGTAGCAATGGAACAACTGCTACATTAGACGCTTGTGGCCTGTGTCGTAGCATGCCCATCCCGTAGTATGCCTCTCATCAGATGGGCGAGAAGAGACACAATACTTCCCATTTAGGTGCTGGGTCAACACGAGAACACCAGAAAGTAACCCGTTGAAATGTTTGCAATCGAAAAACGAGTACAAATTTTTGTCGATGGTGGGATTCGAACCCGGGACCTTCTGCATAGTTGAAATGTTTGCAATCGAAAAACGAGTACAAATTTTTGTCGATGGTGGGATTCGAACCCGGGACCTTCTGCATGGCAAGCAGAAGGACCCTTGTTTACTTACTTGAGAGTTCGCTAACCGGTTTGCCCTGACCTCCATACTCTGGAGGTAGAATACTCAGAGGAAACTTCTGCAAACAGAGGGCATTCTTGTCTTTCGTGTACAGTTTGATCTGAAATCAAGAAAAAATTCTAAATTACTAAATGTACAATACTTTCTCATGAACTCAAATTCTTTGTGGTAAAGCAGAGCTTTTTCACATTTTTGGCCCAAAAACTACTTAGACTTTCTAGGAGAGAAATAAAAATACATTATTAAAAAAAGAAAAGGGAAGGAGGGGGAGAGGAGAGAGAGGAAGGGAAGGAAGGAGGAAGGAGAGAGAAAGAGAGGGGAAACATTTGCTGACTGGTTGTTATGTATCTCCAGGAGAAATTCTTTTTCACTTTTCTTTCTTTTTTCTCTCTCTCAGACAAGGAAATATTTAAGAATCTGACTGAAGAAATAAAACACGTCCATATCACTTCCATACCTAATGCTTGCAAGAGTTTTCTAGTTCTCCCAGGGGAATAATCTCCTTCTAGTCCACCAGTTGAAACGATAGGGAATCCAATGATTGCCACAATAGGTATTCAAGTTTTTCTTGAAGTCGTGGCCGACAAAACAAACAGGTCAATGGAATGATTAATCGAAAAAAAAAAAAAAAAAAAAATATTGATCCGATAAAACGTTCTAGATCTAGATTCTAGAATAATGAATGAAAAACATGAAAACGGGTCGTCAACTAACAGAAATTTTCAGACAATTTGTGTCCACAATCGCAGCAGGCAGTAGGCACTAGGCAATACTAGGCATCTACCTGGATAAATAGGAAATTAAATGTTTCATCTTAAAGGGAGATGACACTAAAGGTATACACATAGGTATGAACAATATCTCTAGGATTCCTAGCACACGTGTGATGTCATCATGACAAGATGGATTAGAAACTGACAGGTTCATGCAGGTACAAGACCACACATTCAACAAAGATTAGACAACCCTAATCTCATTGTCAACAAACATGGACAAGAAAATCCACAAATTTATGCCATCATAAAAAGAAAAGGGGGAAACTGAAAGAGATTACCACAAGGCTCAACGCTATTCCCTCAAAGAAAACTCAGGATACATTTAAACAAGAAGTCTTCAGAAATAATTTTGAAAGACAAAATCCCTCGGGATGACACTTTTTTTATATTTTCCCATTATAGGTTCAAAAATATCCCACAAACACAAATCTAATAATCCTATGTTTATGGAATTTTAACCCCTCTTACCATCTCTTGTCTTGGTTCATTGCTAGTTTCCCTTCGTTTCAGATGATGTGTGTGTGTATTGCATCCCCCCAGCTACTGCCACTTTTGAATCATAATATTTCAAAACAGAAAACCCAAAAATTGATCCTCTAATCTCATGTCTTCTTTCTATTAACCTTTCTCAAAAAACATTGCCCTGATACCAATGGGAGTAGGAAATATCCAAATATCTTATCTTATATTCCTCCCTATAGTAATTCCCGAGTAAAGGCCTAGACACACCAAAAAACCGCTGAGTATTACAACCCATGTTTATATGAGAGCTGACACACCAAAACCGCTGAGGTTTCCCGCACGGCGACCGCTGCGGTTTCCGAGACCTAACCTCAAACTTCGATTTCTTCAAAGGCAATCAAGCCAGAAATGCCGTGCGGTTTTGCGTTCTTTTTTGTTTGTTTACATTTTTTGTTCCATAGAGGAAAAGCATTTCTTTGGGTATCCCGGGACTTTTCAAATTTGTTGAAAGTTGGAAAGTTTCCAAGACTCTATGTTCATCAAGCCCCAGCTGAATTGGTATGCATCCACTAGGAATTGGTCCATAGTATTAATTATTATCAAAATTTCAAGGGATAAAGAAAATACAAATTTTCGACTTTTGAAAAAATTTGAAAAGACGCGGTTGAATTTCTTGGTAGTAGTCCAAAGAAGAATAAAAAATAACTCCTGCCGCTAGCGGCGAAATTCATCGCAAGAAAAAAATCGCTTGGTTGCCGCGCGGCAGCCGCAAAATAAAAACCGTGCGGTTTTGGTGTGTCTAGGCCTTAAAGCCTAGGAGTGCTGGAGTTGACCAGTTGACCATGACGAAATGGCTTAAAACTAAATACATATAATAAAAACTTACTCTCTCATAAACAATGGGCGGTGTGAGAGCTTTGATGAGGAATACCAGTTTCTCCACAAACACATTCACGTTGATGATGTTGATTTCCACTATGGAGACGTTGGCTCCGTCCTGAGGATCAGAATCAAAGATATTATTGGTGGACGGAACACCAGCGCATCGAAACCAATGTTAACTAGCCTTCTTGGGAATATTCTATTCTATTTTTTTACGGGCCTGAATGTTAACTAGCCTTCTTGAGAATATTCTATTCTATTATGGGCCTGAATGTTAACTAGCCTTCTTGAGAATATTCTATTCTATTATGGGCCTGAATGTTAACTAGCCTTCTTGGGAATATTCTATTGGTTCTATTATGGGCCTGAATGTTGAGCAAGTTTGGAAACCCCTGCCACAAAGTAGGAGAACACCACCTGTTTGAGGAAGGACGGTGTAATGGCCGTCATATGGCCCAGACCAAATCCAGTAGTGTCCATGAGTAGCTTATACCCCTCCTTGGTGAACCCAATATCACCAGAAAGTAGGAGAACAGTTGTTTGAGGAACAAGTTACATGTGCCACACACTCACCAGAAAGTAGGAGAACACCTGTTTGAGGAACAAGTTACATGTGCCACACACTCACCAGAAAGTAGGAGAACACCTGTTTGAGGAAGGACGGTGTAATGGCCGTCATATGGTCCAGACCAAATCCAGTAGTCCTTAGCAGTTTCAGTTCCCTCTCTTAAAAAAAGGCCCATCACCAGCCTAGGTAGCTTAGTTGGTAGCGCATCTGTCTTTTTAGCGCATCTGTCTTGTTAGCGCTAGGCCGCGGGTTCCGGTTCCCGCCCGGGACGAATAATGTTGGTTCTCAGTTTCTCCTGTCCTGTCCCTTCTCTCTTCCATTTCGGGACTTGAGAAAAAAAAAAAAAAGAAAAGAAAACCGTCATAATGAACTTGGTGAGGTTTGATGGAAGGAACGGTAACGGAGAGAACGAAGATCTTGTCGTCCTGAGAGAAGTAAGACAGCCTTTCCGATAGTAGAAAGCCAACCGTTCCGAGATCAAACATCATCTGTTTGGGAAAAAAATTCGGCCTGGGCGGGAATCGAACCCGTAAGCAAGCGGTTGCAAGACAGGCGCTCCAACAAACCAAGCGCACTACCTTCCAAGCAAACCAGGCTGGCTATGGCTAATGCTACTAAATTGAAATTGCTTGAGGCAATTTTATTGTTAAAAAAAAAAAAAGTACCAAGTAACCGACCCAGAAATAATCAATCCAAAACTGGTTCAGGCCAGCCTAGTTAGCTTAGTTGGTAGTGCGTTTGCCTTGTAAGCGCTAGGCCGCGGGTTCGATTCCCGCAGCCAAGTTCTGCACTACTTACGCCAGAGTCATGGCATCTTTGATTCCCTTGCTGAGAGGATCCCGGTCCGCGAAGATGTTCCTGTAGTAAGTTCGAAACGTGTAGTGGTTCTCTATGTAGGTCTGAGCCAGCTCGATGTTGAAATTACTGAGCAGTAGAAACAGAGCGGCTGTGTGAGCTGAAAATTAGGGAAAACGGAGACAAGGGGTGGATTTCACCAATATTTTTTCAGTCCCTATAACTATAAGGTACAAGGCATGTTAAGTCTGGCTGGGGGGACGTTCGACAGAGAGTAGACAAGCCTGAAATTCCCCTTGCTAAATATTTAGTAAAGCTTGAATGTGCCAGCCTAGTTAGCTTAGTTGGTAGTGCGTCTGCCTTGTAAGCGCTAGGCCTCGGGTTCGATTCCCGCCCGGGGTGGAGGCTATTTTACTGAGTAGATTAGACTGATCAGGTAAAAAGACGTCTTCGTCTTTCTCCACAGCGCAGAGCGTTCTTGAGTATCCACGGTTTTCATCGAATACTGAACTACCCAAAGTGTATTTTCCTTTTGGGAAACTGACCCTTGAATATTGACCACTGCTCCACTCAGTTTGCATTGAATAGGCTCGTTTTGAACCGCAGTCAACCATCGTGAGGACTTGTGCTTAGTCTTTAAAAACAGAGAGAACCCTTTGAAGAACTGCCAGCTAGCTAGGCTGCTTAGGGTTAGCTGTTATCCTCCCTGTTTATAGTCCCACAGCCAGACGCTAGTCTACTCTCTGTTTAACGTCCCCTAGTCAAAATTTTCAGATGGTGCGTCAGGCCAAGTTCTCTGGTTAGGGTTAGCTGTTATCCTCCCTGTTTATAGTCCCACAGCCAGACGCTAGTCTACTCTCTGTTTAACGTCCCCTAGTCAAAATCTTCAGATGGTGCGTCAGGCAAAGTTCAGCACTACTTACGCCAGAGTCATGGCATCTTTGATTCCCTTGCTGAGAGGATCCCGGTCCGCGAAGATGTTCCTGTAGTAAGTTCGAAACGTGTAGTGGTTCTCTATGTAGGTCTGAGCCAGCTCGATGTTGAAATTACTGAGCAGTAGAAACAGAGCGGCTGTGTGAGCTGAAAATTAGGGAAAACGGAGACAAGGGGTGGATTTCACCAATATTTTTTCAGTCCCTATAACTATAAGGTACAAGGCATGTTAAGTCTGGCTGGGGGGACGTTCGACAGAGAGTAGACAAGCCTGAAATTCCCCTTGCTAAATATTTAGTAAAGCTTGAATGTGCCAGCCTAGTTAGCTTAGTTGGTAGTGCGTCTGCCTTGTAAGCGCTAGGCCTCGGGTTCGATTCCCGCCCGGGGTGGACTTTATCCTGATGGGATAATGTTCGTTCTCGGAATGGCTGGCTTTCTCCTATCCTGTCTTCCTTCTCTCTTCGATTTCGGGACGATAAGACCATAGCAGTTACAGTTCCCTCTGTCAAACCTCTTTTAAAAAAAAGCTTGAATGCAAAGAGATTCCACTCGTAAAAGTTTGTAGCCAAACCAAAGGTCAGCCCCAAAGCGATCACCCTAGGGCTGATTGAGGGCTGATGGAAAACGCCGACCAAGTCTGTACACGGGAAAAGGCGAAGAATCCTGTCTTCCTTCTCTCTTCGATTTCGGGACGATAAGACCATAGCAGTTACAGTTCCCTCTGTCAAACCTCTTTAAAAAAAAGCTTGAATGCAAAGAGATTCCACTCGTAAAAGTTTGTAGCCAAACCAAAGGTTAGCCCCAAAGCGATCACCCTAGGGCTGATTGAGGGCTGATGAAAAACGCCGACCAAGTCTGTACACGGGAAAAGGCGAAAGAAGAGGAGGGCTCAACAGGGCTCTCAAGCTAACGGGCTGTTAGAGGCTAAAAAGTAGATTGGTGAAACCTTTCCTTTCGGAATTTCCCCTCTTCTGAACCTCGTTTCCCCTCTTTTCTATAGGCGCCATCACGTCAAGAGACGGCAAGCGAACTTCAGGAGGATAAAATTCCATACCTCGGCTGGGATTGAACCCACGCCCTCCTGTTTACCAGGCGAGCGTCTTGACCACTACACCACCGAGGAAAAGCAGTCCAATATTGTAGCATAATATTGGAAATGAAAAACTTTCATTGAATTTTGCTGATCGTTAAGTACAAAAGGGTTTTGTTTGAACTCTACCTAAGTTATATTCTTGTTTTCAGTCCAATTTCCAAGATTCCAGTCCTATATTAAAGATTTGAGTCCAATTTCAATATAGTTCCAAAAAATTTCGGCATTTCTTTTGGAATTTTCCGTCCAAATCTTGACATTTCGTCCATTTTCCAAGATTTCTTTTCAATTTTCGAAGATTTCGTAATTTCGTTCCAATATTTGAGTTCAATTTCAATCCAATTCCAGAGATTTCAGATTCTCCTGAATCTTGATCACTTTCTTGTTTTGTTTGTTCAAAGGTCGCTTGGATTCGTCTACACGGAGATATTTCTCGTCCGCCAAATACCAGGGCCGGAATTGTCGGACCGCCTCCTCTGTCTGACCTGAAATCAGGCAATAAAGCGAACAAGTTTAGAGAAAAGGCTGAAAAGAGAGGGGAACAAGCAGGGTCCGTCCCTCCGTGAATTTTTTAGCCCGTATTTTTTTCGATCGTGATTAGAGAAAATCAGTACTCCAGAAAGTAGGAGAACACCTGTTTGAGGAAGGACGGTGTAATGGCCGTCATATGGCCCAGACCAAATCCTGTGGCGTCCATGAGTAGTTTATACCCCTCTTTGGTGAACCCAATATCACCAGAAAGTAGGAGAACACTTGTTTGAGGAACAAGTTATATGTGCCACACACTCACCAGAAAGTAGGAGAACACCTGTTTGAGGAAGGACGGTGTAATGGCCGTCATATGGCCCAGACCAAATCCTGTGGCGTCCATGAGTAGCTTATACCCCTCTTTGGTGAACCCATTATTACCAGAAAGTAGGAGAACACTTGTTTGAGGAACAAGTCATATGTGCCACACACTCACCAGAAAGTAGGAGAACACCTGTTTGAGGAAGGACGGTGTAATGGCCGTCATATGGCCCAGACCAAATCCTGTGGCGTCCATGAGTAGCTTATACCCCTCTTTGGTGAACCCATTATCACCAGAAAGTAGGAGAACACTTGTTTGAGGAACAAGTTACATGTGCCACACACTCACCAGAAAGTAGGAGAACACCTGTTTGAGGAAGGACGGTGTAATGGCCGTCATATGGCCCAGACCAAATCCTGTGGCGTCCATGAGTAGCTTATACCCCTCTTTGGTGAACCCATTATCCAGGACATCCTTCTCTAGTATCATGTAGCTTAGCTTGGAGAATTCCTTAGGGTTGAACTTGGAGGATTCGAAGATCTTCAGGTTGGCTAGCATAACTCGGCATTGACTGTGACACAGGCCCTCCAGAAGTGTGAGGTTGCTGAAACGGAGGAGGTTGAATTCTTTGACCAAGTCAAGACACTTTATTTTTTTTTGGGGAATCTGATAGCCTTTGCACAACTCTGTGGGGTATGCCCAGCCCAGCCACACACGTCAGATCTACCCCGAGAATGGAGGTAAGCATCAGTGGCGATTTAATCTAATAATGGGCCTTATTCAAACCTCCAAGGTCCTCATCGAGGCTATTTTAGAACTTGGAGGATTCGAAGATCTTCAGGTTGGCTAGCATAACTCGGCATTGACCGTGACACAGGCCCTCCAGAAGTGTGAGGTTGCTGGAACGGAGGAGGTTGAATTCTTTGTTGAAAACCAAGGAGGTTGAAAACCAAGTCAAGAAACTTTATTTTTTGGGGAATCTGACAATCTGATAGCCTTTGCATTTGCACAACTCTGTGGGCTATGCCCAGTCCAGCCACACACGTCAGATCTACCCCGGGAATGGAGGTAAGCATCAGTGGCGATTTAATCTAATAATGGGCCTTATTCAAACCTCCAAGGTCCTCATCGAGGCCATTTTCCTGAGTAGATTAGACTGATCAGGTAAAAAGACGTCTTCGTCTTTCTCCACAGCGCAGAGCGTTCTTGAGTATCCACGGTTTTCATCGAATACTGAACTACCCAAAGTGTATTTTCCTTTTGGGAAACTGACCCTTGAATATTGACCACTGCTCCACTCAGTTTGCATTGAATAGGCTCGTTTTGAACCGCAGTCAACCATCGTGAGGACTTGTGCTTAGTCTTTAAAAACAGAGAGAACCCTTTGAAGAACTGCCAGCTAGCTAGGCTGCTAAGGGTTAGCTGTTATCCTCCCTGTTTATAGTCCCACAGCCAGACGCTAGTCTACTCTCTGTTTAACGTCCCCTAGTCAAAATTTTCAGATGGTGCGTCAGGCCAAGTTCTGCACTACTTACGCCAGAGTCATGGCATCTTTGATTCCCTTGCTGAGAGGATCCCGGTCCGCGAAGATGTTCCTGTAGTAAGTTCGAAACGTGTAGTGGTTCTCTATGTAGGTCTGAGCCAGCTCGATGTTGAAATTACTGAGCAGTAGAAACAGAGCGGCTGTGTGAGCTGAAAATTAGGGAAAACGGAGACAAGGGGTGGATTTCACCAATATTTTTTTTTTTTTGTTTTTTTTTTTTTTTTTTTTTTTTTTTTTTTTTTAAAGATGAGTGTTTCCCCCCCGTTTTTTTTTCGTAGCGATGAAACAACTGCTACATTGGACGCTTGTGGCCTGTGTCGTAGCATGCCCATCCCGTAGTATGCCTCTCATCAGATGGGCGAGAAGAGACACAATACTTCCCATTTAGGTGCTGGGTCAACACGAGAACACCAGAAAGTAACCCGTTGAAATGTTTGCAATCGAAAAACGAGTACAAATTTTTGTCGATGGTGGGATTCGAACCCGGGACCTTCTGCATAGCAAGCAGAAGGACCCTTGTTTACTTACTTGAGAGTTCGCTAACCGGTTTGCCCTGACCTCCATACTCTGGTGGTAGAATACTCAGAGGAAACTTCTGCAAACAGAGGGCATTCTTGTCTTTCGTGTACAGTTTGATCTGAAATCAAGAAAAAATTCTAAATTACTAAATGTCAGCCTAGTTAGCTTAGTTGGTATACCAACAAACAGAGGGCATTCTTGTCTTTCGTGTACAGTTTGATCTGAAATCAAGAAAAAATTCTAAATTACTAAATGTACAATACTTTCTCATTAACTCAAATTCTTTGTGGTAAAAAATTTCTAAATTACTAAATGTACAATACTTTCTCATGAACTCAAATTCTTTGTGGTAAAGCAGAGCTTTTTCACAACTTTTGTGGATATCACAACATTACTAAGTGCCTCCTTTGCAATCAATTACCTTATTTCAATAATCTTTTTACTCTGGTAATGCCGCCACTGGTCGCTACTCGATTAAAGTAGCTACTCAGTTGTCCTCACGAGGCTGAGTGTCTCCTTCTTGCAAGCCTAGTGTGATACCCACTCGGAGGTTGCTATAATAGGTACTTTCTCATTATTAACATAGCACAGAACTTCACTATTCTTATTCAGTTGGGAGACATTTTCGGAATTTCCCCTCTTCTGAACCTCGTTTCCCCTCTTTTCTATAGGCGCCATCACGTCAAGAGACGGCAAGCGAACTTCAGAAGAGGGGAAATTCTCTCTTCTCTTTCGGGGCGATAAAGGTGCAATTTGTCTACACATAGTCGACGACCGTCTATCGATGCGAATTCATTGTGAATCGATGTCGATGGCCGGTCCACTATGTTTGGACACACCTCCCTATAGCCACCGCTGAATTCCTTGAATTGCCAACTGCATTGCTGGGTTGATGTGAGGAAGGAGAGGAGTCTGCTACTACAACAACATTCTTATTCAGATGGAAAGTAAACAAGTCCCAAGTAGCTAAGTACCTATCCCATAATTAAAGTTTTAGTTTTCCATAGCCTAGGTTGTATAGTTAGCTTGCATCTCCTGTCCTGTAAGAGCTGGCTAACTCCTGAGTATCCTGTCTTTCTTCCCTTCGATTTCGGGACGATAAGACCTTAGCAGTTACAGCGCCCTCTATCAAACTTGAGAAAAAAATAAAATGGGAAATTTTAGTGCGTTAAGCATAAAATTCTCGTCATAAATGTGGCTCTCCGCTTAATGCACTATACTAAAAATTGTATGACCTGACTTGGACTTGAACCACCAACCTCCACATTCAAAGTCCACCGTACTAGCCACTTAGAGCCGTATAAGCTTAACCTTTAGGACTGTTTGCCCCTACATACGAGACCTTGTTTAGACTGCTGGGGTAAAGGGACTTTTCAGTCCTATTCGGGCAGGATAAACAAGGTATATCTATTTTATTCTATGTTCTGAACTGGTCTGGAGCAGTCGTATTTTCCTTTCGGAATTTCCCCTCTTCAGAAGCTATTTTCGGTTTTCGGTTGATGGCACAAAATTGGAATCAGTTCTGTTTTCTCAAATTCTTTGTGGTAAAGCAGAGCTTTTTCACAACTTTTGTGGATATCACAACATTACTAAGTGCCTCCTTTGCAATCAATTACCATATGTCAATAATCTTTTTACACTGGTATATGCCGCCACTGGTCGCTACTCGATTAAAGTAGCTACTCAGTTGAGCTCACGAGGCTGAGTGCCTCCTTCGTGCAAGCCTAGTGTGATACCCACTCGGAGGTTGCTATAATAGGTACTTTCTCACTATTATCTAACATAGCATAGAACTTCACCATTCTTATTCAGTTGGGAGACATGTAGCCAAAGTCCCCATGACACACCTCACCTATTCAATTGTCCTGGAAGACCTACAACACTCACGGTCATTGATCTCTGGCAAAACCCTATAGCCACCGCTGAATTCCTTGAATTGCCAACTGCATTGCCGGGTTGATGTGAGGAAGGAGAGGAGTCTGCTACTACTACAACATTCTTATTCAGATGGAAAGTAAAAAAGTCCCAAGTAGCTAAGTACCTATCCCAAAATTAAAGTTTTCCATAGCCTAGGTGGTATAGTTAGCTTGCATCTCCTGTCCTGGTAAGAGGCAAAACCCTATAGCCACCGCTGAATTCCTTGAATTGCCAACTGCATTGCTGGGTTGATGTGAGGAAGGAGAGGAGTCTGCTACTACAGCAACATTCTTATTCAGATGGAAAGTAAAAAAGTCCCAAGTAGCTAAGTACCTATCCCATAATTAAAGTTTTAGTTTTCCATAGCCTAGTTTGTATAGTTAGCTTGCATCTCCTGTCCTGGTAAGAGCTGGCTAACTCCTGAGTATCCTGTCTTTCTTCCCTTCGATTTCGGGACGATAAGACCTTAGCAGTTACAGCGCCCTCTGCCAAACTTGAGAAAAAAATTAAATGGGAATTTTTAGTGCGCTCTCTCTCTCTCTCTCTCTCTCTCTCTCTCTCTCTCTCTCTCTTTCTCTCTCTCTCTTTCTTTCTCTCTCTCTCTCTCTTTCTCTCTCTCTCTATCTCTCTCTCTCTCTTTCTCTCTCTCTCTTTCTTTCTCTCTCTCTCTCTTTCTCTCTCTCTCTATCTCTCCTTAATGCACTATACTAAAAATTGTATGACCTGACTTGGACTTGAACCACCAACCTCCACATTCAAAGTCCACCGTACTAGCCACTTACACCCGTACCTATAAGCTTAACCTTTAGGACTGTTTGCCCCTACACCTAAGGGTGCCCGCAAAACGAGGAATTCAAGATGATTAATTTACTTACCACTGACCTGGGGCAGATGGGGCTGTTGTCGACACCACTCCAGTACGGTATCAATGTCCTCTTGTTTCAGCTCGGGAAAACGGCGCATTTCCTCCTCAAGCGGCACTTTCCACGCCGTTTGCAGCAGACTCTGGGATATTTCGGCGCTCATTTTTCTGGGGGAAAAACGCGAGGGAGAATTGAGCGTTGCTCTGTTACTTCCTCAGTTTTGAAATCGTAAGCTGTGACCCTTTGTACCCGTGACGAGATGGAGAAGAAAATTCTTACAACTTTTTCCAGCCGTGACGTCCATTTTTTTGTGTCTGATTTTACTTGAATCTCAAGTTGAACTTTAATGAAACAAAATTACCTATTTTAGAGACAAAATTATTTTAGAAAGTGGACACATCGGACTGTTGTTCAAGTTGCAAGCGTTACTCAAGTCTAGGATTGAAGAAAGCTGCTGTGAAACTTATGTTTTAGATAGGTACCTATATGAAACCATAAAAGTGCCGTCTTTGGAAATGAGCGGTTCCCAACATTTTTTTTCTTTTTTTTTAACATTTATTATAGTGTGCAAACATAATTATAAAATGTCATATATACGTACACTGAGAGGGGAAGATTTACACTTTTGGTTTGGTCATTTTAATAAAGTTAAGATTATTAGGGTTCCTAATATTTTGGTATTTACAGCAATCTTTCAGAATGTGCTGAACTGTGAGGTTACATTGGCAAACATTACATTCCGAGGGGTTGTTCTTTTCTCATTAGGTGCACATGGGTAAGATTTGTGTGACCTATGCGGAGGCGAGTGAGGGTGACCTGGTCGCGTCGAGAGAAGGTTTGAGGGGGTTGCCAGGGTTTATTTTCTTCTTTAATTAATCGAAGTTTGTTACCTAGGGTAAGTGTACCATTTATTCGCCCACCTAAAAATCGTACCATTTACCGAAGCGAATACAATAGTCCGTCCACTATACCTTTTATTATTAGTAATAATAAAGGAAGGACGGACTAAAAATAGGACAGCAAGTAAAATAAAATATCCACTAAAATACAAGAAATATACACTAAAATACAATTCACAATGTCATAATATAGGGTAAACTTGATGGAAATTTTCGGAAAATCGGTAGACTATTATTAATTCGCTATAAATACATTCTATTAAGGACTAAATTCCGCTTCAAATGAACCTAAGATCATTATTCCAAAATAATTAGGACCAGAGATATAAGTGTTTTTGTCTGGAAAAACCCTTAGGTGGGCGAATAAATGGTACACTTACACAAGTTACATGTGCCACACACTCACCAGAAAGTAGGAGAACACCTGTTTGAGGAAGGACGGTGTAATGGCCGTCATATGGCCCAGACAAAATCCTGTGATCGAACCAGTGGTATTCCAAAATTGTAGTCATAAAAACAAAAATTAGAAAAATCAAAGTTCCTTCCTAAAAAAAAAAACCCAATCTTCATGCCACGATGACATGATTTTTCGTTTTAAAATGTGTTTAAAATCTTGTATAGGGATCTTATCTATGGCAGGAGAGGTGGTACTGTACAATGTTTCCTTTGCAAGGAGGTCCGCTTTGTCATTACCGTGTATACTTATACCTACATGTGACGGAACCCACATGCCAACATTTTAATTTTCCTGAGAAAGATTATTTCCTAACTGCTTACATTACGTACTTACCAAGCAATACTAGGAGATAGCCCTTGATTTTCTTTGAGAATTTCAGAAGAAGAAAAACAATACAATAATAATAATAAGAAGGTAATCTTTTTTCGACTTTGACTCAGACGAGTTAGACTGAAAAATTATTTATTACCTAGGAAAATTGAAAAACTTACAAAAATATGCAGTAAAACCTCTGGTGACTTTTACCGACCTTATTTTCACAAAATAACAAATTATGTGGCAAATTTTAACAATAAAAAAGGGAATTTAACGAACAATCAAGAGAAAATCTTGCAAATACATATATCAAAAATTTACCCGTCAACGATGAGCTGTCCTTATCAAGCTAATGATTCATTTGCAAATTTTAATGACAAGACAAGAGGGGTAAAAGAAGTTCCTATCGAATTAGCGAAATAATAAGTACTTAGCAGCATTCAATTAGAATCTAATCACTATTGACTCATGAGAACCTAATATCGTGATTCGATAATGTATACTCTAATGTCTCATGAGGGCATGGAAGTAGTTATACCAACAGGGTGAGTTGTAGGTAGTTTATACAGGGTGGCAAAACGTACCGAATTCGGAGGGTTGATTTATTTATTGGGTTTAAATAAAGATTTTCTATGAACAAAGGTCCGGGACGTTCTAAATTTGAGCTATAAGGTAAATAAGAGGAAAGTAAAAATGTGGGTCTAAAAAATGGAAATTTCTTAAGGTGTGAAACCGTGCACTGCCTCGACAACATAGATCCACCTCTTCAACTCGTCGATCGGTGGCGTCGACTATGTGTGTGGACACAGCGGCTCAAAACAGACTTGAGCGAAAAGTATATAGCGCATCGAGTAGGTAGAGAGAAGTGACGACTTCAAACCGCATAGAACTGAGAGCAACAAGCAACTAGACAACGTTCTAGCACAACTACCTCTGAGCTACTCTTGCTGGATTGATGAACACCCCTATCCTCCCCGGAGCAGGAAGTAGGCACAAGGCGTATAGGTGGTGTGTGTGTGTATATATATATATACCTACTTTTCTATCTTCTTCTCCTCCGGATATATAAAACTACTCTTTCACCTCCACACCGAAAGATAGGTCTGAGACTGTTTTTACTTAGCATTTTGAATAACTTATCTAATTAAAAAAATCTCGTGCTCACAGATTTTGAAATATCATTACCAGAGAGAATTCACTTATACAGCTTGGGGGGTGCATAAATTCGCCTCCGGCACTGTATAAACGACATGGTAAAATCTGTCTTTTTCGCCACCGAGAGTATAAAAATAGATAGAAACGCGCCTTTTCACCTCCCACTGTTGCCAGCTCTAAACGCGCCATTCTCTCCCTGCATCGTAGTCACGTGATCAAGTGTCTTTGTTTGTGTTTGATAATTTTCTATTTTCTCACTTGTGAAATGTGAAATCACTGAAATCTTAATCTTAAAAATGTTCAATGTTAATTTTTTATATAATTTCTAAAAGAAATAAAGAAAATTATCTGTGAACCTACACAATGAAATCGACACGGTAAGTACCTACCTACATTTTTTTTTTTGAACCTACAAAAAAAAATCCACCGGGGAAATCCCCCCCTACTTTTTTTTTTTTTTTTTTTTTTTTCAGATTGTGTTATCAACTTTGATGCAAAATTAAAATCTACCGACGAAAAGTATCAAAAGAGACATTTTGGGTGAAACCAATTACAGCTATTCCCACTTTAACCCAGTGTTTCATTTTCATCTATACCCATACCTAATATTTATGAGTTATGAGAACCTTTGCCTTAATCCAGAGTTACACCTGTTGAACTCTTTGGTCAGTGACCTCTTTATATTATGACATTACTAGCAGTTTGATTGTGCTTTGGTACAATGTGGGGAAAAAAAAAAAAAAAAGTTATCTTTCCCCCCTTTCAAACATATAAAAAAAAAAAAAAAAAAAAAAAAAAAAAAAAAAAAAAAAAAAAAAAACAGTTCCCCGGGGTGGGGATTTGAACCCAGGGCCCCATGCATGTCAAGCACAGCCAGTACTGTTCGTCCAGGAAGCTAAGTCAACGTTGTGTAAAACTATATAAAATTAAATTGTGTTTTTCGGGTTTCCATCTATCTGGTGAAAATAATGGCACACATTTCTAAACACCTTGTATGTATTCCTTTGTGTACATATTTATTAAACACCCCGGGGGTGGGGGGTAGGGGTTTTAAAAAAAAAAAAAAAAAAAAAAAAAAAAATGTTATTGCACACCTAGGTCATAGGGAAAAACTTCAGAGTTAAGTGGTTTGGTTCCCACTTTAGAGTTATGTGGTTTGGAACAAGTCAATTTTTATAAAAACATTTTTCCCTCCCCTTAAAGATGTCAGAATGTTACTCAAAGGTAGTCAAACCATTATATTATTCATATCTTATCTCATCTTATTTCAGGGCTAAAAAGATTATGACCCTCCTAGCAAAGCAAAAGCTACGGAAACGTGATGATATTGATAGCAATGCTAACAGAATCCAAGTGACTGTCTCAACTGGACCTCTTCCACACAAGAAGAAAGGTAAAAAAGTATAACACCCAAATTAATTAATTAATTTGAACTATATTTTATGAAATTAAAGCCTAAAGGGTCCACAAGCCTAAAGGGCCTGAATCCCGAGTTAAAGGGGCAAGGTAAAGAAGAACTATTTTATTTTTAATTTTCTTATCCTATAATGTTATGTAAACCTAATCCACGTAGAGACTTGAAATTTGGTACCTATGCAAGTTACTTATAGATAGGGGATGCAGCACAAAACTTGGTTGAAATTGGCCAAACTGTTAGGTCCATTTTTGGCACTTTTTAAGGGAGAAGATATAGAAAAAACTATGAGAATATAAAATGTTTTAAACTAAAGA
Source organism: Diaphorina citri (assembly GCF_000475195.1). Lineage (NCBI taxonomy): Eukaryota > Metazoa > Arthropoda > Insecta > Hemiptera > Psyllidae > Diaphorina > Diaphorina citri. The sequence continues at coordinate 130,652 of NW_007377814.1, read as the reverse complement.
ATTTGACTGTCGGGGCAGGACTGAAAAGTCCCTATATGCCAACAGTGTAAATAGCACCTCCTTATTGATCAGAAATAAATTTAGAGATAAAATAAACATAATTATTAGGTGGTAAAAAAAAAAGATAGTGTGATTTTCACACCTTTTTATTTTTCTTCTAACAATTTGCCACCGTTGTTATGCTATCATAACACTGTAATGTTAAAAGGGGGTCTTGGTGCAGATAAAAAACTCGAGTTTGAAAGCTCTAGCATGCAAAGTAAGAATCTTATTTTTTAAGATAAGAAAAGTTGCATGTTGTTTACCATCATTTTTATTATTATTTCAGGTGAAGACAATCATTCTAATGGTGTTTCACCAGGCTGTAACAGCACTGACTATGCTCCGAGATTATCCACTGAGTCAGTTGATGGTGTTTCACCAGATGATGACAATACTGACTCTGTTCCAAAATTATCCACTGAGTCAGTTGATGGTGTTTCACCGGATGATGACAATACTGACTCTGTTCCAACATTATCCACTGTGTCAGTTGATGGTGTTTCACCGGGTGATGACAATACTGACTATGTTCCAAGATTAGCCACTGTGTCAGTTGATGGCGTTTTATCAGGTAATTTTGTTTATTTACTTATTTGGGAGGAGGGGGAGGATAAAATTTGACTGTTTGAGGGCCCTGATCATAAAGGATTTTCTTCTTCTTCCTTGCCTTTTTACTTTCCTTTTTTTTTTTTTTTTTTTTTTTTTTTTTTTTTTTAAGATAAAACCTTTTGTTTGTAGCTAAGTTGGTTCCTAGGAATGTAGGAATGTACTTTGTATTTTTTGGAAACACATCATGGCGGGTGATCAAATAAATCAATCGAAAAATTCGGAAAAGCTGTGTTTGGCCAGACTAGAAGAAGAAGAAGGAAAACAGCCTACAGATATTGTACTAATCGAAAAGTTACACAAATTACTTGCTTTGTACATTTTTTTAGAACTGAATCTTCCTTGTCTAAAACTTTAGTTAAATAACTAAAGTTTGTGTCGACTGAGGAGGAAACAGCTCTTGTTCATGGCAATCGATTTTCCTCTGAATCTTCTTTATTTTCTTGACATTGTTTCTTCACATAAATATATGTGCGTCCAATATTTGTTTGATATTCAATTTTCATATTTCTAAACGTGAAATTTAAGTAAGTGGATTTAATAAATTTATTTTATTGTTGTTACATATTTTGACAAAACCAGTTACAAATAAATCTACCAATGATTGTATTGGCCCGTGCTTTATTTTACTTATTTATTATTATTTTTTTCAATTTTTTTTTCATAGTAAAATTATGTTGATATTTTTTTTCTCAACAAAAAGAAAACGGGTCATTTTAGAACTTAGGTATAGGTTGTTTTGGTTTTAGTTCAAAAGTTAGAGTTCAAAACCCACCAGAGGTATTAACTTCTTGCTTTTGAAAAACTGAACTATGTACTTTACATAATTTGTCATGAAAAAAATGATGCTATTCCCATATTTCTAGGACTTTCATATCATAAGATAATTATGAACCAACATAGGATATTGAACTCTAACATTCAAACTAAGTCCTAGAACCTTGAAACCACCATCAATGGATCTGTCGGGCTAAACTACCCCTGATTCCCCCTTTGTACCACATAAATACCTATTGGCGACAAACTAAGTCCTAAAACCTTGAGACCACCATCAATTTCAAATTAATGTATTTAACTATTTAATAAATATTTTTCTATCTTTTTAGTCTCCGATACTTTTTCTTTAACTTTTTCGCCTCCTCCCCCCTTTGTACCACATAAATACCTATTGGCGACAAACTAAGTCCTAAAACCTTGAGACCACCATCAATTTCAAATTAATGTATTTAATAAATATTTTTCTATCTTTTTAGTCTCCGATACTTTTTCTTTAACTTTTTCGCCTCCTGTGCAGTGTTGCCAAACGTTTTGGAGTTTCAGATTTTAGTGCCAAAACACGTTTTGAGGTCCCTAGAGCCTAAATCCAAAGTTTCAGTCATTGGTCCGTGTGTGTGTCTGTGTGTCCGTCTGTAAACAAAATATCTCGAGAACGGTAAGAGCAGCTAGAGACTTGAAATTTTGTATGTATCTTTCAAATGTGACAAGGATGCGACACGAAACTGAGTGTGGTTAAGACCGGTGCAACGCTTGGCGGCATTTTACCGCTTTTTGGCGGTTTTCGGTGTAATTCAATATCTCTGGAACGGTATAAGCTAAAGACTTGAAATTTTGTATGTAGTTCACAAATGTGACAAGGATGCAACCCAAAACGTTTGGTTAAAATAGGTGCTGCCGTTGGCGGTATTTTGACCGCTTTTTGGCGGTTTTCAGCTATACTGACTAAATGGTTAGAGATATTGTAAATGCACCATTCAATAGGATAAGGAAAGTTGTGTGATGTTCACACCAGATTTTTTCACTGTAACATCGGCAAAAGGGGTCTTGGTGAAGAGAAAAATTCGAGGTTGAAAGCTCTAGACTAAAAAGTATTTGGGAATCTTTTTTTTTTAAGATTAGGAAAGTTGTGTGTTGTTTACAAGACATTTTTATTGTTTCAGATGAGGACAATGAGTCTGATGGTTCTTGGTCACCGGGTGGTGACAGCACTGATTATGTTCCTGAATCATCCAATGGTGAAGAATCGGACATCGATCTTTCGTCTGATTCTCGACCAAAACGCTCTGGATTTACACAACAAGTACCTTGTGCCCCTGACATTGGTGACTCGGATTCGGACATTGGGGTATCTTCGGATTTAAATCTTGCAATATCGGCTTTGAACACGGCATCAGATTTAGACAGTCTAGCATCCAGTTCGGACGAAGGCGATGGTCCCAAGAAAAAGAAGTATGGAAAGTATAAAACCTTCTGTAAGTTCTGTTCAACTAAAGTTTTCAATTTCGAGAGGCATCTTGAAAGAAAACACAAAAATGAGAAATCTGTTATCGAGTTGCTCTCTCATTCTAAGAAAGAGAAAGAGGGCCGGGACCAAAGGCGAAAATTGCTCTCGCTGATTCGAAATGAAGGTCATTACAATGAGTATCTCAAACATGTTGAGTCTAAAGATAATAGTGCAGTGTATCCAATGCAAAAGCTGCCTTGCATACACTGCAGCAAGATAGTTACCAAGAATTATCTGTCAAGACATCAGAAAAAATGTATGATAAAACCTATCAATGTAAAAGGAATGAGGCACCAAGCCATTTCGGCTACGGCTGTGCAGGTTGCACAACAAACCAATGAAAGAATAATTTCTTTAAGACTTAGAAAAGAAGTTCTGAATAAAATGAACCATGATGATATTGGAACGGTTGTCAGAAATGATGAACTCATTTTAGCATTTGGGAATTCGTATCTACAAAAACACAAGAGAGTTCAAATCGCATCTTGTTGTTCCAACAAACTGAGGGAGTGTGCTCGTCTTCTTATAGAAGTACGTCGTCGCTGTGTAAACCCTCGTCTTCAGTTCAAAGATATATTGTCGCCAGAATATTATGACAACATCGTCTTGGCAACTCAGACTATCTGTGGTTTTGACAGTTCTTCAAAAACATATAAGGCTCCTAGCTTAGCCTTACATATGGGGACTACTCTGTCAAGAGTTAGCAATGTTTTATTTAACATGTACGCTAAAAAGAAATGGTTCATAAATAAAGACCATAAGAATGATTTAAAACGAACAAAATATTTCAAACAAATAGTTGAAACCCAATGGTGTAGTGATGTTTCGTCCCTAGCATTGAAAGATATCAACGAAAAGAAATGGAAGAAGCCAAAACAACTCCCTGTCACCCAAGATATCCTAACCCTGAGAAATTGTATTGTAAAACATGGGGAAGATAACTATGAAGCTCTGTCCAAAAATAAACAAGATGAGGTTGCTTACAGAAACTTGACCGATGCAGCCCTTGCATACACTATTCTTTTTAATAGAAAAAGAATTGGTGACGTTCAATACCTGGACATTGAATCATATGAACGTAGCTACCAAGTGGAAAATCAAACTGAATATATGAACCAATTAAGCAAATCTGAACAATTATTGTGTAAATCATACAAGAGAGTTGTGGGAGGTGGCAAAGGAAGTCGCGCGGTGGTTATTCTTTTCCCGCCCAAACTTCAAAAACAAATAGAACTTCTTCTTGAATGCCGAACAAGTATTGGCGTGCTTAAATCGAACCAATACCTTTTTGCTTATCCCAATCGTACAGAATATCTAAGGAGTGGTGTTGTGCTAAAACAATTTGCGGTGTTGAGCGGAGTTAAAAGACCTGACCTTATGACTGGCAACAACATTCGTAAACAAATAGCGACTATAATGCTGGTAGCTAACTTGGACAAAGAACACTATAGCGAGTTAGCAAAATTCATGGGCCACACCGAGAAAACTCACAAAGAATTTTATGAAATCAACCAAGATGCTTATCAAACGGCTAAAATTGGGAATCTTTTGAAAATGATTGATCAAGGAAAAAATCAAGGTGAAATACAAGAAGTAGATATACAAGTTGAAGCTGAAAATGAAATAGGAGCTGAAAGTGAACATGACATACAAACTGAAAAAGCAATAGAAACTACAGGTGAAAATAATGAAAACAGAAATAAGAACGGTGGAGTAGAACATGATGAAAATGACGAAGCAAATGAGAGTGACAACAGTTCATGTTCAAGTCCACGTACCAAAAAAAAGAAGAAACAACCAAGTCAAAAGAGACATCGCTGGACAGAAGTTCAGAAGAAGACAGTACGTTCTTACTTTAGAAGTCATATTAACCAAAAACGAGCACCTAAGAAAAATGAATGTGAGGAGCTCATGAAGCAACATCCAACACTTTTGAAATCCTTAGATTGGGTAAAAATAAAAACATATGTTTACAACGTCTATTCTCAGGCCAAATAGGTAGCTATTAATTGAACTTACCTATAAAAAAATTGTTTTCTGTTAGTTTTTTTTTTTTTTTTTTCGTCCAAAACTTGAATTTGAAACTTGATACTTGGGTTTTTGGGATATGATTAAGATTTTACATGTGCGGCAAAGCAGAGAAACAACTCTTTTTTTTATAAGTCTCTAGAATGATAACTTTGTCTTTTTTATCTTTCTTGCTTATTTATTGATTATAATTTATTTTTCGCGTGCCCGGTTATGTTATCGACACGTGAATCCATTAAATAAACATTGACAAAACAGTCGTTATAGCGATTGTTGTTATTCTTGATCTTGAAATAATTTAGGTGAGATGAGATTTAAAGGTGCAAACATCTTTATACTTTTTAACTTATAGTTTGTTTAGTAACCTGCGTGTATGATAAAATACACTTTCTTTGCGTTACAGTTCTTTTATTTCTTCTGAAGTCTTCCTTTTAGCTGAACGGTACTTGTTCTCGACAAGGAGGAGTCAGCTGTGTTGAAATCAATAAATTGATTTCAAAGATCTGTTCCTTTCTGAGTCAAGAAATTTTTTTTCATGTTTCGTCCATTATACACACATTTGAAAGCTTAATTCATGTTATAGAGCATCCGACAAAAGGAAGAAGAAGATCAGATCAGACCGGTTTGTGGTCGAAAAGGCTTAAAAAGCTACTACAATAAACTAGTGGCCGGTACTACACAAAGTTTTTTTATGTTTCATGTAAGGATGTAAGGATCCCTTGGTTGAATCGATGTTTGTTTTCCAAAATAGAAGTTTAATACATATTTCATTGTAAACTTTGTATCCAAGTTAAGAGTTTTTAGTCTGTTTTCTATTAAACTAAGATTGAAAGTTACATATCTTATATTTTTAGTCTGGTATCTCGGGCAAGAAGGAGAAATAAGGAAAATTTATAAGAGTGTATTGTATTGATGTTATATCACAATTCTAGTGTGTGTAATTGATTATATATATCGGGTATAATAAGCTTTTTTATAAAAAAAAAAAAAAAAAAAAAAAAAAAAAAATGGTACTATTCCCATGTTTCTAGGATTTCCATATCATAAGATAATTTATGAACCAAGATAGGATATTGAACTCTAACATTCAAACTAAGTCCTAGAACCTTGAAACCACCATCAATGGATCTGTCGGGCTAAACTACCCCTGATTCCCCCTTTGTACCACATAAATACCTATTGGCGACAAACTAAGTCCTAAAACCTTGAGACCACCATCAATTTCAAATTAATGTATTCAATAAATATTTTTCTATCTTTCTAGTCTCCGATACCCTTTCCTTGACTTTTTCGCCTCCTGTGCAGTGTTGCCAAATGTTTTGGAGTCGTGAAAGATAAAAATACATATCTCCAAAATATACAACACAAAAGCGCTACGTGGTGGTCGATTTGCGAACTAAATTTTTAAAATTGTATAATTCAAAAATTAAAATGTTTTTTTCACCTCCGAACCGATTTTCGGATTTGGGGTCTAGGGGGGTATTCTGAGTGATTCGCCCTCACTTGCACGTTAATGTTGAATATTGAGTGCATCCTGAAATAACTAGTAGCACGCTAGCACGTGATGTTTCATGGCAACTGTTCAGTTACCAATGACCGACACCGTTGCTTTAGGCCCTTAGGTACAATGGTGCCAATAAAGACTCACCAAATCGTAATTATCTCTCATTATAATGGTGCCAGTTTACACAAGCTGTTGAGGCTGAGTTCATCCTGAAAACTCGAAAAGTAAAATCCCATCCCCCTACTGTTGTCATGGGATTTTTCTCGAAAAATCTCGTCCTCAACACGCTCCCCTGTGCTAGATCCCGGAAATCCAAACCAAAAAGTCCAAAAACCAAAATAAATAACCGACGCCAGCGCTTGAAATCTTCCAGTGGTGAAAACTGTTACTACGCATACTGCTACAAATTTCCGCTTGGTGCATTATTAGCGCTAGTAACAATTTTCGAAGAGCGGCAAATTTTAAAAATGTAAAAACCAAAAAGTTTTTCAGTGGTTCCCAAATTTGGAGTAAATAGGTTTTTTGAACTTTTGATTACATTTCATGGTCTTTTTCAAAGCTTTTAGGACTAAAAAGGTACTTCTATGGTTATATTCCTCAGGTACGTACAACTGGTTAACTTTTCACTTATTTACATACAATTTATTGACTGTTTTAAGCTTCAGTTTGACCCAAAACTCACCCAACCGTAATCAGTTCTTTAAATGTACATAATATTAAGCTCAGGAAGATTACTACTGGATGTACAGACCTACCAACTTGATTTACTTCATCGTAGGCTGGGCTAGACTTTCCATAGTTTATATAAAAGTTAAGCCTTAACAGCTGTGAGGAGTTAGGTACTGGTGCAGGTAGGTAAGTACTTTGCCTGCAAACAAAATATCTGTCAAAAATTCCTTGCTTGAAACCTTGGTCTTCTAGAAACACATTGTATTGTTATTTTTGCTCCAATGTCCAGTGCCACATTTTGAGTTAAACAAGTCTAATTGATTAAATCAAGTAAACAGTTTGAAATTAAAGTAAAAATATGGCTAGAGACCATCACCCCGGTGTATGGCAGATATAAAACGATATCTTTTCTTTACTCTGCCAACACCATTCAGCGAAAGCTAAAGCTGCTAAACCTTGGTCTTCTAGAAACACATTGTATTGTTATTTTTGCTCCAATGTCCAGTGCCACATTTTGAGTTAAACAAGTCTAATTGATTTAATCAAGTAAACAGTTTGAAATTAAAGAAAAAACATGGCTAGAGACCATCACCCCGATGTATGGCAGATATAAAAAGATATCTTTTCTTTACTCTGCCAACACCATTCAGCGAAAGCTAAAGCCACTACAACAACAACAACAATAACAACAATCCAATCAGCTGAATTTTGCTGACTATCGCACGGCATTATAGACAAAGCACTGCGGGTCGCCCTAGACCTAGAGGAGGCCGACACGCTCATGGACGTACATCACAGTGCTCGCGCCTTAGGTCATCTCGACCTCGCCTCGGCTGCCCTAGAGCACGCCCTAGACCTAGGGCACTCGTCTGAGTCTTCTTGCTCGTGTAGTTCCTCATCGGATGAGTCTGGGGAGAGCTTTGTGCTACCCCCGCCTACCTCAGTGCTTCCTCCCCTGCCTAAACCTAAAGTGAAGTTTGCAGACACTGTCACTCATATTCGTGTCCCGGTGCCGGGGCCTTCAGTAGTGACCAACAATGTGAGTTGTACTTGACATTAGGAATAATGGGGGTTATAGCCACCTTTTGTTTAATTGAAATTCCCATCTCTTCATTTCTTCCTATAATGTTGAATATTGAGTGCATCCTGAAATAACTAGTAGCACGCTAGCACGTGATGTTTCATGGCAACTGTTCAGTTACCAATGACCGACACCGTTGCTTTAGGCCCTTAGGTACAATGGTGCCAATAAAGACTCACCAAATCGTAATTATCTCTCATTATAATGGTGCCAGTTTACACAAGCTGTTGAGGCTGAGTTCATCCTGAAAACTCTCTCTCTGTTGTTTTCAGGTGCCATCATCCTCTACGCATTTCAATGGAAACCTTGGTATCCCATTGACCCCTCCTTCTACATCAGCGCGACCTCAACCAAATCACATTACCCCTACAAGTCAAATTATTCCGTCCACTTCCAAACACATAGTCTACCAAACTCCATTACGTAAGTTTCTTATTAAGATTCCCTTCATTCCCTGATTGTCACCAACATTGACACTTGACAGTGTAAGATGATCTAGGAAATCAGTATTTAAAAGGGTTATTTTCTGATGGTCTTGTGTTGACTAGGGCCAAATGCGAAATATGATCTCTCTTCTGGACAAACTAATGAGAGACATACTACGACGAAGACCATATAAGTTGAATTAAATATTTTGAATCATGGTTTTGTAGGTACAGGTACTATGGTACATTCTTTTTAAAACTGTTGTTCTAACATACCTAAGTACATACGTACTACACAGCCCAAGTCGTTCTGTTCTGCATAACAGGTCGAATATCTACAAAACCTCGCCATCATGATTGATCTCGAAAGGGCTGGTTGTTTTCCATTAGACTAGGTTCTCTGATTTTTCTTCCCACTTCCTACATGTTAACACCAATGTCTTCCACTTTCCTAACACAAATATTTTTTACTTTCAGCAATCAAATTTGACGAGGAAGAAGCCAAAAAGATCAAAGTGGTCCATTTCGGAGTAGTGTAACCAAAAGTTAGAGATAGTATTGTGCCATTTTTTCATTCCGTCCATGTCAAACATTATGTACCTTTTCCATTTTTTCTTGTAAATAGCAAGTACCTGTTTTATAAATGTTCCAACAGTTGTTTGGTGGCTGGGCGGAAAATAATGGCATAGCTGAATGTTGCTAGCATTTGCTGCCATCTAGCCTTCAAACAACTGTTGGACCGACCATTATTTTATTCTGTATTTTTATATTAAAAGTAAACGGACACATTTTACAAATTTACCCTAATTTAAGGTTTCTTTCTCTCCCCGGATTTAATCAGTTGGGTAAATTTACTTTGTACAAGTGTATAATATGCCCAATTTAAAGTATACTTTGTCTTCCACGTTGGTTGTCCTAGTAAGATTTTATTCTGCAATTAAATACAATGAATTATTGTTTGATTGTATTGTTAATTACTCTTTTGTATCAGAAATATTTTCCATGTACTTTTACCAAAATATATTTTATTTTTTTATACCGAACTTTGGCTTATTACTTTCCTTTTTTTATTCTCTCTTTACAATAAGACCTCTTGTGAAACTAGATACAGTCGAACCTGTCTAAGTGGGAAATCTGGATATCTGGGAAAAAAATCGTGGCCCCTTCATTTTTTACTAAAAAACCTGTTTAAATGGGAAAATCGAGCCTCTATAAGTGGGAATGACTTTTTCTAGATACTGGGTCCGGAGCCTCTGTAAGTGGGAAAGGTTGCCATTTTCCTAGGTCAGGAGCCTTCTGCGGACCTCTGTAAGTGAGCTATGTAATATAATGCGCATAGCGACCGGTGCCAGCATGGTAGGTAAACATTGGATTTCAGGATTATTGAGATATTGGAAAAATCCTACAATGCTGCAGTGAGCACCAAAGTTGTGACATAATAACACAAAGAAACTGCATTTACATTTCCCTTTCCTCTCTAGTGCTGAATGCATCCTGAAATAGTTATTTTAACCGACCTAGGTTTCAGGAGGGCGTGGGTTCAATCCCAGCCGAGGTATGGAATTTTATCCTCAATATAATTTGAGAATTCGACCACTGATAGTGGTAGCCTACCGCTGGAGTAAAGGGACTTTTCCGTCCTATGTGATAAATAAGCACTATTATCATTCCCCTTGCTGTTTCCTCAGGCACGGCATTATAGACAAAGCACTGCGGGTCGCCCTAGACCTAGAGGAGGCCGACACGCTCATGGACGTACATCACAGTGCTCGCGCCCTAGGTCATCTTGACCTCGCCTCGGCTGCCCTAGAGCACGCCCTAGACCTAGGGCAGTCGTCTGAGTCGTAGTGCTTATTGATACATAGCATAAGACTGAAAAGTCCCTTTATTCCAGCAGTAGGCTACAACTACTATTGTGGCCAAATTCTCAAATTATCTTCTTCTTCGCCCTTTTCCATGTTTATGATGGGGTTTAGAGTGATCAGCTTTAGAGGCCAACTGGTTTTGGCTAAACAAAATTTTCCGAGTGGATGCCTTTCGCACTCAACCTTTGCTATTGATATAGCATAAGGAACTTTGGACTAGTCTACTCCCTATTTATAGTCCCCTAGCTAGACGCTGATCTACTCTTTGTTTATAGTCCCTCAGCCAGACAGTTATATTGTAAATAAATTTTATACCTCGCCTGGGATTGAACCCACGAACTCCTGTTTCTGTTTATCAGGGAAGTGTACTGACCATTACACTACCGAGGCAGGTATAAAAGACTCTCGAGGGAAAGGTAACCATTAGGGAAGGTTAACTCCGAAGGCGTTCTATACCAGCTAACCGAGATAGTTCCATTATTATACAATGTGTTCAAATACCTAATCAAGTTCTCGTTATTTTTTTCTTTCTTTCATTATTTTTCTTTTCGTTTCAGTATGATTTTGTCTTTACTGCGAGATAATCCTCTGGATAAACCTAGTCAGCATGGAGCTGTAGAATACTGAACGTAAGGAAATCGTGCTTGTTTGCCAAAGATCCTACGTTTAAGTCCCACAGGTGACAAGAATTTGCATCCTCATTCCGATTGTACTTTGAGATATTCGCCCCGCCAAGTCAAGAAAGTTTGACCGTGCTACTAGAGATAATATACGCCTATCTAGGTAGTATTATTAATGGAAAATAATCCTGTATGGAATATCAAGTTTTAGCTTGCTGTCCGTTCTTACCTCTCTGTGAGGCACATACTACACTAACTGCGGAATGGACATCTTATGACACGGACAAGAAGACTGTTAACAGATTTTCAGCTACAAAAAGCAATCAGCGCATGTTTTCGAAGTCCGACGATAAAAGTGAAATGTTCGTGGTTACACTCGCAGTTCAAAACTTTAAACAGACTGGATTAAACAATCTGATTGGTTGAATCACTTGAATATGAGATTAAGATTGGCCAATCAGACGAAAAGAAAACAGATTAGCAGGAGTCATCTTACCTCATGGAAATTCAGTGTTTATGAACAATGTGTATGAAGACTATGAAGGTATGAAGCTACTGCTCCCAAACCAAAGATTTTGATATATGTAATTTGTTTCCTGTAAGTTTAGTATGTGCTATAATGCTACATACATATTTAGGGCCCTAAAATAAATGTTTTCAGTGTACATAGGTATTAGACATTTTTTTCCTTTCCTTTTCCCTCTCTTGTTTTTATCAATATTAAATGCATGTAAGTTAACTAATCCTCTGTAACTTTCACATTGAACAGGTATCAGAGTGCCCTGATGTACTTATGAGTACATCGCCAGAAAAGATGCATACAAATTGTGAAACCCCTAATATCCTTTTGTTTTTAGTGTGTGTATTATTTGTTTTTATTTTATCTCATAAGTTTGTAGTTTTTTTGTGATTTGTGATAAAAAATATACTTTTTTTACATCCCTACTTACTGAAATCGATGTTCTGTATTGGTTGATGATTTTTCATCCAACTCCAAGGTAGAACTTTAAGAAATAAGAGGCTCTGTAGCCGAGTTGTCGAAAGCTTTTACTATCGAGATTATTTTATAATGAAATTTCCCGTCAACATTACCGAAAAAAATCTAGACAATATTTAATGAAATCGAGGTTTTCGAACTTGGCTTGTCTCTGACTCTGTTTCCGTGAGGTTTCCTTAGACCAGCGGATCCCTAACCTAGCGTAAATTACTAAAGAGAAAAGGGCTACATATTTTCAATAGGTATATGTTGTTGTCACATAAAATATGTCGGCATATTTGACTATTAGGTCATTCATTCCCCCTTTGCATCCCGGTATTTCATCAATAAACTCTCAGAACTCAGTTAGGAGGAGCGTTCATATTCTCATGCATACTGGGTGAACTCATCACTTCAATCTGGTCTCCAATGTGCAACTCCCCCGCACTCGACACCAAGTCCTCTTCCTCTCCCAGTTCCTCCCTTCCCTCACTCCAAGCTCCCTCTTCTTGTTCGGAATTCTCACTCAATAGGATCGCACTCTGCACACTCTCAATATCGGGGGAATCAGGGAGGATTCTCGTCTTGGGTAGAGGTGGCATGAGGCTCTCATCATATTCTACAACATCTTTGGCAAACCATTGGGATGGGGGCCCTTCCTTTCTGGGTTTTTCCTCGTCTCCCTCGCCTGAAGTTTCAGCCTGTATTTCTTCAGCTTCTAGATCAGGTGGGGGACTACTGTATATTCCGAGCTGCATGCAGTTCAGACGAGGAAACACGAACACGCCTTTCCCGAGAGGCTGGAAAATGAAGTCATCAAATAGGAAGACACATAAAAAAGAATAATACACAAACAAAAGCTGTATTTCTTACTTTCTCGAAATCGAAGACAGGATAGAAGAAAGCCAAGCTGTTCCGAGAACGAACCTTATAGGGTATGTTTAGGATAAAGTTCGCCCAAGGCGGGAATCGAACCCGTGACCTAGCGTTTACAAGGAGACTCTCCAAGCTAACTAGGCTGGCTTTTATGGGAGTACTAAGTTGTATTCGATTATGTGAAATTTGATTCAGTCAAACATGGCTGAATTAAATCATTGGTTCAGCCATGTTTGACTGAATTAAATTTCACATAATCGAATATACCTAACTCTAAGTATTCTTACCCTATTGTTCTCAAAGAACCCATGGAATGACACTCCACTCATGGGATATTCCAGTCTACCACCGCCAGTTATTTCATCCGCATCCCAAGCACAGGTCAGTTTGACTCCTAGCGTTGCATATGTGTATGTGCCAATGCCATGGCGCTTGCCTTTGAACCACGCGCCAGAATAAGTGTCACCATTGATGTAATAGTAGATACCACATCCGTGCTGCGTGTTCTTCTTCCATTCGCCTGGGACGAAGAAAAGTGGAGGTATTGGGAAAGGAAACGTGTACCTACTGATTTGGAATAGATTGAAGAATCAAATTGCCAAGAGGTTTGACAGAGGGAACTGCAACTGCTAAGACCTTATCGTTTATCGTCCCGAAATCGAAGAGAAAAGGAAGACACGATAAGAAAAAAGCAGCCGTTCCGAGAACGAACCTTATCTGTTTAGGATAAAATCGACCCCGGGCGGGAATCGCAACCGTGACCTAGCGCCTACAAGGCAGACGCACTACCAACCAAGCTAACTAGGCTGGGCTCTAAGTTTAAGCTCAAATCGCGGTCCCGGCCATTTTCCGGATTTAAATTTGTAGCCCCATATTATTTGTAGATCAAAGATTTGACTTCCTAATTCTCACCTTCATATCTGCTTCCATCCGGATAATAGAACGTCCCCATTCCGGACCTCAAACCAAACCGATACTCGCCATCATACCGAGCCCCATTCCTCTTGTCAAACACGTACAGGCCTTTACCATAGCGTAGGTTCTTGCTATAGCACCCCTCGTAGTAATCTCCGTTAGCATGCAAGGCTCTACCGGTACCGTGCCTCTGCTGGCGGGCATTCCTTCCACATCATACCGAGCCCCATTCCTCTTGTCAAACACGTACAGGCCTTTACCATAGCGTAGGTTCTTGCTATAGCATCCCTCGTAGTAATCTCCGTTAGCATGCAAGGCTCTACCGGTACCGTGCCTCTGCTGGCGGGCATTCCTTCCCCCTTCGTATTGCTGAGGGAAGATAGACAGCAAAGCTCGACTAATAACTATTTATAGGACTAAAATTTATAAATTAGGGACAGGCCCAGCTTGTTTTCCTATGGTTTAGTACAGGCGCTTAGAAGAGGGGGGAAATGGGAAAGGAAATTACGGTCAGTATGATCTAAAAGAGAGGGAGAGAGAAAACTTACACCAAGAGGATTTTCAATTTCTTCCTCTTCTTCGAAACCAGTTCCAGCAGATCCATCGTCCGCCATTTTGAATCCTCAGGTGCTGACAAAATCGTGCTGGCGGGCATTCCTTCCCCCTTCGTATTGCTGAGGGAAGATAGACAGCAAAGCTCGACTAATAACTATTTATAGGACTAAAATTTTTAAATTAGGGACAGGCCCAGCTTGTTTTCCTATGGTTTAGTACAGGCGCTTAGAAGAGGGGGGAATGGGAAAGGAAATTACGGTCAGTATGATTTAAAAGAGAGGGAGAGAGAAAACTTACCCCAAGAGGATTTTCAATTTCTTCCTCTTCTTCGAAGCCAGTTCCAGCAGATCCATCGTCCGCCATTTTGAATCCTCAGGTGCTGACAAAATCTTTACACCAAGAGGATTTTCAATTTCTTCCTCTTCTTCGAAACCAGTTCCAGCAGATCCATCGTCCGCCATTTTGAATCCTCAGGTGCTAACAAAATCTTTTGATGGCTCAAATAAAAAACAGGGAGAAAACAGACCGTACCCGTAGTAGTGAAATGTGCTTCGTTTGATATTTAGGGCGACAAAATCAAAATCTTCTGGCCAAAAATTTTCAAAGGACAGTTTTGTCTCAAATCTCGACAGCCTAGTTAGCTTGGAGGGTAGCACGTCTGCCTTGTAAGCTCAAGGTCGCGGGTTCGATTTTATAATAAACAGATAATGTTCGTTCTTGGAACCGTAGTAGTGAAATGTGCTTCGTTTGATATTTAGGGCGACAAAATCAAAATCTTCTGGCCAAAAATTTTCAAAGGACAGTTTTGTCTCGAATCTCGACAGCCTAGTTAGCTTGGAGGGTAGCACGTCTGC
This sequence comes from Diaphorina citri, assembly GCF_000475195.1. NCBI lineage: Eukaryota > Metazoa > Arthropoda > Insecta > Hemiptera > Psyllidae > Diaphorina > Diaphorina citri. Next base: position 115,355 of record NW_007377814.1, on the reverse strand, counting down.
CTCGTAAGCTCAAGGTCGCGGGTTCGATTTTATAATAAACAGATAATGTTCGTTCTTGGAATGGCTGGCTTTCTCCTATCCTGTCTTTCTTCACGCTTCGCTTTCGGGACGACAAGACCTCAGCAGCTACAGTTCTCTCTCTAAAAAAAAAAAAAAAAATGGACTGATTGCAATACTTTCTTATTATGTACCTTGTATAGGTTCCCTATACGTAAGGGTAATAGAAAGTAAAAATCACATCGAATTTCATCATGTCGAGAGGTTTGATAGATGAAACTGCAACAGTGGAGGTATTATTGTCCGAAAACGAAGAGAGAAGGGGAAAGTCAGTCGTTCCGAGAACGAACATCATCCGTTCCGAGAACTCACACCGGAAATTGGTAGAAGAAAAAAGTTTACTCGTGTAGATAATTCTTTAAGGTGGAGTACATAGTACATACGAGTACCTACCTATTGATGAAAAGTTTGAATTTGCCCCGTGAGTGCAGAGGAATTTTGGATGAATGAGAGTTCTCTGGGCCTTCATCACTCCCAATAATAGTGCTTATTGATACATAGCATAAGACTGAAAAGTCCCTTTATTCCAGCAGTAGGCTTTAGGCTACAACTACTATTGTGGCCAAATTCTCAAATTAGATAGATAGATAGATAGATAAAAGTGCTAGGGGCTTGCTCCACCTCTGTCGCGGGTTGACCCGGTATTGCAAATTCTCAAATTATCTTCTTCTTCTTCGCCCCGAACTCACACCGGAAATTGGTAGAAGAAAAAAGTTTACTCGTGTAGATAATTCTTTAAGGTGGAGTACATAGTACATACGAGTACCTATACCTACCTATTGATGAAAAGTTTGAATTTGCCCCGTGAGTGCAGAGGAATTTTGGATGAATGAACATTAATCGTGTTAGTGACTTTACAGAAAAACTTCTTTCTGCCTCCCTAATTAGTAATATTACGTACATTGTATAGAGGTGTTGGGTGGAAAAGTTTTTCTTTACTTTACAGAAAAACTTCTTTCTGCCTCCCTAATTAGTAATATTACGTACATTGTATAGAGGTGTTGGGTGGAAAAGTTTTTCTTTTCCAACTGACTTTACAGAAAAACTTCTTTCTGCCTCCCTAATTAGTAATATTACGTACATTGTATAGAGGTGTTGGGTGGAAAAGTTTTTCTTTCCTTAGGTATGCACTGACATTAATTTCCCGATATTCATTACGGAAAAATGGCAAGCAATCATAATAAAGTAAACTAAAAACTACCTAGTACCTACCTATGGTAAATTGACGTACTTAATACAGCTAGATTCATTATCAAAATTAGACAAAGTAAACTAAAAACTACCTAGTACCTACCTATGGTAAATTGACGTACTTAATACAGCTAGATTCATTATCAAAATTAGACAAAAAAATAACACAACGTAGGAAGATTCACATGCTATACGTAAGTAAACACACCCACCCATAATGCTTGGTCAAGTATGATGTACCGGGGATTTAAAGATTTAAACACATTCATTCAAATGCCAAGTCTGTTATAACCCCAATGCATGAATAGTTCCCAATAGATATACGCGGGATTGAAAAGAAAAGTAATTATTTCTAAGAAAACCAATTCTGAAAGTAAAATACATATTGGTATTGCCCCACATGAAAATCATGAAAATTTTCTGATTGTAAATGTCAATAAACTCAGAGAGAAAGTACAATAAAAAGAAGGAAAGAAAACCCACATGAAAATCATGAAAATTTTCTGATTGTAAATGTCAATAAACTCAGAGAGAAAGTACAATAAAAAGAAGGAAAGAAAAAAAAAGAAAAGCATTGCTATAAATTTGTACATAAAAAATACATGATAGTATAATCTTATTCATCAAACGCATTAAAATTTTGATGTTATTCTCGTGGGAGGGTTAACAAGAAAAGCCCCAAGTTGTTAAAATTTTACCCCGACCAAAAACATACAGAAATAACCTGATGGTAACCACAAACAGAGCAATAAAAGTCTTGGAGTATTCTTATACAATAAGCTTCAGGGATTCCCAAATTCTGCAATGGGCTGTATAACAGACAATTTGATAGAGGTTCTAACATACATTTACGTTATCAAAGCTAAACTGTAGAGAGGAATTACTAGGCGAGGTTAATGAGACAGTTGAGGCATTATCTTCCACCTAACCTCTTGTAGGTAATATACCAAGGAGGGTCTTTTGTATAAATTTTAGGTACAATATAAACAATATTTCAAAATTAGACTACCTAACTTAAATTATTAATAATGTGAACAGTTAGTTGGTATTTCGTAAAAAGGAATTTACGAATGAGAATGTAAGCCTCCATACAGGGTTGAATAATAGACAACAATCCTCCATACACGTGCCTATGACCTTTTTTTAATCGATTTTATGCTGGCAACATAAATTACATTACTTTCCTTCCTATAGGAAAAGTATGGAAAGCTCTACTCTAAAAGTATACTTTCAATATCAAAACAAACCAGTCACTTTGGACTCTTTTTCTCTCGTTTTTTTTTTTCTTTTTTCTTTTCATTTTTTATTTCGTTTACTTTTTAGGTAGGTATATAAAAAGGATGGTGAATGTAGGTACAAACCATCCCTACCCTCATATCGCCTACCTATACGAGTATACGTACGCATTTGGTGAAAAGATAATGAAAAATGTTCAGCATTTTTCACGTAATGAAGCATACTCAAATTTCCTATAACGAATACACAACCCCTAGTCCAGCTAACGTATGAGAATGCTGTCTTGCAGAAAGAAAACCTCATTGTGAAAAAGTAGCCAGGTAGCCACCTCCACACAAGATAACAGGCACCCCCCCTCAATGAAATCCTGGATATGGTTTATAATTTGGATGAAAATGATAATTCGTAGGGCAATTACAAAAATCCTTAAGTAGTTATGTCGGATATGTCGATCGAATATTGCCTGAACAACGTGCAACTTGTGGAATCTGCTTTATGTTTACAAATTTTACATACCTAATGTTCAAACTTCGAGCCTTATTATAGCTACTTATTTCAAAATAAAGAGTCAATCATTCCAAAAGGAGGTATAAAAGAAAGCAGGAAAATGAGTGGACTGTATACAAAAATACGTAATATTATACTAATGAAGTCTGCAGGGGTAAAGGGACTTTTCAGTCCTATCCCTGCAGGATAAACATGGTATATTCTATTCTAATGAGAAGTTTGTATTGGAAACATTGAAAGAAAAGCTTTTTTACTGAAGGAAACTATTGCCCACAAACTCACATATTATATTCATAGAATAGTCTGCACGTGCAAAGATTGTAGTCCATTGTTATTTACTCGTAGCAGGATAATACCTATTGTTTGTTATTTAGAAGGATAATACAAGCACACAACGATTAGACATTCTTAGGGGGAATGGTGGGTTCCTTCTGACCCGGTATTGAGCTGGCACGCGTCGGATCCAGTATATTGGTACAGCGAGGAGTATAAAATCCCACCAGCCCAAAACTCTAGCTTTCTGACTCGGTATTGAGCTGGCACGCGTCGGATCCAGTATATTGGTACAGCGAGGAGTATAAAATCCCACCAGCCCAAAACTCGAGCTTTACACAATTCAAGCACCTGTTAACAGCCCGATGAGCGCTGCTTTCTCCTTCTCCTTCTTGCGAACAACTTCTAAGCTTCGACTTTTCCAGTTGCTCTTCCTCAGCTTAATAGGACGACTGCCGACGTATCTCCCTGTGGAATAGAAAGCACACGTTCAGGTAAGCGATGTTTTTTTCGTCAAGATCAGACCTTGCGATTTTCATTTTCTTTATTTCTACCTAATTAGAGTAATTCATGCAATTTATTTATGTATTTATTTCATAAATAGCAGATATTCAAAGATGTTTTTCCCGTGTCAATATTGACTTATATCAGTTTTAAATTTTGCGTTCTCAATATCTTCTTTAAAGTATAGATTTATAATTTAAATTTATTTTTCATAAATTACCTAAACAAATACATGATAGGCCAAACAAAAAGTTGTAATTTTGCAGCATTTTTTTTCCCCCAAGAGGTTGCTAGTTGGTATTTTAAACTCATAAAAGATAAAGGCAATTATTTAACTAGGAAAAAAGTTTCCTGCCAGGATCAGTTTCTAGTTATGTACTAGGCACTGTGTAGTAGAAGTAGACAGATGTAATTAATTTATTATTAGGTATAAGTCCTAAGTGTTATTTGATAATTTGATAGTCCAATGTCAAAGATAGTGATTTGATAAATTTTAGCATATTGCATACCTACAGAATTTTCGGGCGTTCATACAATTATAGTTGTTACATAGGTACATTACATATGTGACCAATTTATGCCTGCCCTTTTCTCCTGCAATTATGTCCAATTTTTCTAAGAAGCGTAAGAAATGAGAAACGAGCTCATGCTGAAAGCATGCTTCCTGCTTTCTCCTCAATATCTTGTGGGACTATCCAAAATTTAAAGAGAGCCAATAAATACCCAAGATGTATACATATTTAGGTATAGTAAATTACTAATTTAACAGACAGGCAGTAGAATCAACATAAAACATACATATTAGGTGGGTTTCAAAAAGAGATATAAGTTGAAATTTACTGTTTCCCAAATCAGCATAAAATTTCAAATTTACGAGAAGAGTGTGTTTGGACGTGGAACTGAGATAAAGAGGAATCCTGTTTAGAAAGAGAAAGCTATTGTTTATAAATTCGGAGGAGAATATCCTTTTTTCCAATTCAAAAATTTGTTCCAATGGAATTTTCTCTACTTTGTATTCCGAAAACCACAGCAAGACGTTTTTGTGGTTTCAGAAATTTATTGAAATGGAAAATGATTTAAACTTATTTCAAATTCACATGACGAGATAAAAACAAATAAATAAATAAAATAAAATAGGTAAATAAGTATAGTGTAAAGAAACAGGTAGATTCGCAGATTCCTATAAGCTTAACCCATCCCTTGGGGCAGTTGTCCCAACACCTAAGCCTCAGAGAGTGCTCTTTGTGTATGAACGACCTACCTACATAAAACATAATGTCCCTGCGGGGCCTACAATGCCCGCGGCCGCGGGGGTGCTATTTAAGCCATTGGTCACTCAGACTTTCGCACTCCTTATGGCCAATCAGTTGAATTTTGTGTAATCAGTTTTTTAGGTATACCCACATAATGTCCCTGCGGGGCCCTACAATGCCCGCGGCTGCGGGGGTGGTATTTAAGCCATTGGTCACTCAGACTCTATTGGTACGAAATCCAGTATCTCTATATAGTGGAAAAGCAATTTAATAGATACTTGGGTATTATTATAGGTAAGTATATGTAGGTATTATAGGTAAATATGTGTGGGATTCACAGTCCCAGATGCATTCTAAGAAAACCCCTAATGGACGGAATCTAAGAGAGGAAAACTAAACGAAAGGTTAAAGCTTTTAGAAATTTGAGAATACTCAAGACGAGTACAGGAAATTCGGACTAATGTGAAGCAAAAGAGAACCCTCTTCCAGTCCTAATGGTCAAGAAGAAAATTAAAGATCACATTTTACTGCCTTTTTTTCAAGTCACAAAATAATAGTTATCTGAAGGATTAGGTAGGTTATTGTCATCTTGATCTCACTTAGTGGGTTATGTTAAACTAACAAGTAGGTATTTTGGTTTTGCCGGAAGGAAGGCCATATTATAGGAAGATTTAACGTACAGGGTAACATTAGGAGAAGAAAACCTACCCTAGATTTGTAATGAACACCGAGGACGATCTCACTAGGAGGATTACAAGTGTCATTAAACTAACAAGTAGGTATTTTGGTTTTGCCGGAAGGAAGGCCATATTATAGGAAGATTTAACGTACAGGGTAACATTAGGAGAAGACAACCTACCCTAGATTTGTAATGAACACCGGGGACGATCTCACTAGGAAGATTACAAGTGTCCCATAGTGCCAAATTTTTAGATTCTTTTGGATAAGAAAACTGATCAAATGTTTGTATTATCCGGAAGGAAGGCCATATTATAGGAAGATTTAACGTACAGGGTAACATTAGGAGAAGAAAACCTACCCTAGATTTGTAATGAACACCGGGGACGATCTCACTAGGAGGATTACAAGTGTCACATAGTGCCAAATTTTTAGATTCTTTTGGATAAGAAAACTGAAGAAGACAGGGAGAGATGTAAATCTAGAGTTAGAGTATTGAAGAGGCAGGTATTCCTTAAGAGATATATTTATCATTTTCCCTCCAAGGGATAACATTAAACATTTACAGTCCTACTCTATTAGCTAGAATTTGAAAACGCTCATTTCACCTTTGAACTCTTCATAAATCACTCAACGCCCACTCAAAAAATTTCCACACAGAATATCCAGTTCAGATAAACCTGGTAAAATGGATTTAAAATATTCAAAGGAAATTAGGAACTGAACATCTTTTATCTAATTTATTTTGTTCTCTTTAATCTACCTGTAGACTTGAAATAAATGGGCCAAAAATAAACTCGCATACTTTTAGAATAAGGGGAGGGGGGGGAATAAATAAAATAAATAATATTAATAAAATGGAACGTTCAAAGGAAATTAGGAACTGAACATCTTTTATCTAATTTATTTTGTTCTCTTTAATCTACCTGTAGACTTGAAATAAATGGGCCAAAGTTAAACTCGCATATTTTTAGAATAAGGGGAGGGGGGGGAATAAATAAAATAAAATAAATAATATTAATAAAATGGAACTTGGCCTGGCGCACAGCTTAGATTTGTGTAGGACTGTAATCTAATTTGGTATCCTCAAAAGCGAAAAACGATGTAAAAAGCGAGGTGTACTTCTATAGGGGGTAGGTAACTTGTAGCAAATAGCTAACTTTTTATAAGTTAGGGTAACTTGTTGCAAATAGTTAACTTTTTATAAGTATAGTCAACTTTTTAAGTAATCTAATTTGGTATCCTCAAAAGCGAAAAACGATGTAAAAAGCGAGGTGTACTTCTATAGGGGGTAGGTAACTTGTAGCAAATAGCCAACTTTTTATAAGTTAGGGTAACTTGTTGCAAATAGTTAACTTTTTATAAATATAGTCAACTTTTTAACTAGGTAACTTGTAGGTAGGTAACTTGCTCCGAGTAGGCAAACCAAGTAGTTTGAACCGTGTTTACAAAGTTTCTTCCATCTTGGCGCCACTAACATTATTACGTCACGCGATTTTTTAAATTGCCTATAAAAAGGTGCTATTATTAGGAAAGTGTATTCCACGAACTTGATCAAAGGCTTGTTTCCCTATTATTATATTATTAGCCCACGTGAGGATCTGATGTCTTTGTTGCGCCTTTATGTTTTTTTTTTTTTAAATTTTTAAATACTTTGCTTAACGCCCTACAGGGAGGGCAATTACTAAAAAAGTTTACGTACCCATTTAATATACCTATTATTAAATAAGTTTCTTTATTGAAACACCTCTTCTTTTTCTTCACCTTTTCCCGCGTACAGATCGGGTTGGGGTTTTTCGTCCGCCTCTTAATCAGCCCTAACAAGGGTGATTGCTTTGGTCTGACATTTGGTTTTGGCTACAAAATTTACGAGTGGCCGCCCTTCGCATTCAACCTTTGCTATTTCTTTAGTAAGGGAAATTCAGGCTAGTATACTCTCTGTCTAAAGTCTCCCAGTCAGACTAATCTGGCCTACTCCATAATATTTCTCGGGAATTTTTTGGCCCTTTTTTTTTTTTTTTTTTTTTTTTTTTTAATTTTTAAATACTTTGCTTAACGCCCTACAGGGAGGGGAATTACTAAACAAAGTTTACGTACCCATTTAAGTTTTTAATAATATTTAATAAGTTTCTTTATTAAAACACCTCTTCTTTTTCTTCTTCATCTTCCTCTTTTTCATCACCTTTTCCCGCGTACAGATGGGGTTGGGGTTTTTCGTCAGCCTCTCAATCAGCCCTCACAAGGGTGATTGCTTTGGTCTGACATTTGGTTTTGGCTACAAAATTTACGAGTGGCCGCCCTTCGCATTCAACCTTTCCTATTTCTTTGGCAAGGGAAATTCAGGCTAGTATACTCTCTGTTTAAAGTCTCCCAGTCAGACTAATCTGGCCTACTCCATAACAGATCGGGTTGGGGTTTTTCGTCCGCCTCTTAATCAGCCCTAACAAGGGTGATTGCTTTGGTCTGACATTTGGTTTTGGCTACAAAGTTTACGAGTGGATGCCCTTCGCTACCTTTCCTATTTCTTTAGCAAGGGAACTTAGACTAGTATACTCCCTGTTTAAAGTCTCCCAGTCAGACTAATCTGGCCTACTCCCTATTTAACGTCCCCCAGCCAGACTCTGCCAGACACCCTTTCTTTATTGAAACACCCTAGAAAAAAAAGTGACCACTATTAAATAAAAATAGCTTCGCATGTCGAAATCAGGTCAAAGGCTATTTTCATGAGGTTTGAAACGTGCCTAGAATCATGTGTAATCCGTGACACTGAACCAGGCTAAATGTGACGTAATGTTAACTATAGAACCCCTGGGACGGTATTTCCTAATAATCGAAAATAGAAGTTTTATTACTTTTATTATCCTATACGAAAGACTAATCCGTGACACTGAACCAGGCTAAATGTGACGTAATGTTAACTATAGAACCCCTGGGACGGTATTTCCTAATAATCGAAAATAGAAATTTTATTATTAAGCTTAGAAAGCTTTACTTTTATTATTCTAGTAATATAGGAAAGTAGCATTGTTTTCCGTACAATTTTAGAAATTCCCTAGTCCCTACCTGGAGTGCACCAAAAAAGTATGGAAAGCTCTACTCTAAAAGTATACTTTCAATATCAAAACAAACCAGTCACTTTGGACTCTTTTTCTCTCGTTTTTTTTTCTTTTCATTTTTTACTTCGTTTACTTTTTAGGTAGGTATATAAAAAGGATGGTGAACCATCCCTACCCTTATATCGCCTACCCAGAAAACCCCTAATGGACGGAATCTAAGAGAGGAAACTTAAATGAAAGGTTAAAGCTTTTAGAAATTTGAGAATACTCAAGACGAGTATACAGGAAATTCGGACTAATGTGAAGCAAAAGAGAAACCTCTTCCAGTCCTAATGATCAAGAAGAAAATTAAAGATCCTTTTGCCTTTTTTTCAAGTCACAAAATAATAGTTATCTGAAGGATTAGGTAGGTTATTGTTATCTTGATCTCACTTAGTGGGTTATGTTAAACTAGGTTCCTATAGGATAAGGAAAGTGACAAGGTTTTCCTTCTGACCCGGTATTGAGCTGGCACGCGTCGGATCCAGTATATTGGTACAGCGAAGAGTATAAAATCCCACCAGCCCAAAACTCGAGCTTCACACAATTCAAGCACCTGTTAAGAGCCCGATGAGCGCTGCTTTCTCCTTCTCCTTCTTGCGAACAACTTCTAAGCTTCGACTTTTCCAGTTGCTCTTCCTCAGCTTAATAGGACGACTGCCGACATATCTCCCTGTGGAATAGAAAGCACACGTTCAGGTAAGCGATGTTTTTTTCGTCAAGATCAGACCTTGGGATTTTCATTTTCTTTATTTCTACCTAATATTATCTTCTTTGAAGTATAGATTTATAATTTAAATTTATTTTTCATAAATTACCTAAACAAATACATGATAGGCCAAACAAAAAGTTGTAATTTTGCAGCATTTTTTTTCCCCCAAGAGGTTGCTAGTTGGTATTTTAAACTCATAAAAGATAAAGGCAATTATTTAACTAGGAAAAAAGTTTCCTGCCAGGATCAGTTTCTAGTTATGTACTAGGCACTGTGTAGTAGAAGTAGACAGATGTTATTCATTTATTATTATAAGTCCTAAGTGTTATTTGAATGTCAAAGATAGTGATTATGATAAATTTAAGCACATTGCATACCTACATAATTTTCGGGCGTTCATACAATTATAGTTGTTACATAGGTACATTACATATGTGACCAATTTATGCCTGCCCTTTTCTCCTGCAATTATGTCCAATTTTTCTAAGAAGCGTAAGAAATGAGAAACGAGCTCATGCTGAAAGCATGCTTCCTGCTTTCTCCTCAATATCTTGTGGGACTATCCAAAATTTAAAGAGAGCCAATAAATACCCAAGATGTATACATATTTAGGTATAGTAAATTACTAATTTAACAGACAGGCAGTAGAATCAACATAAAACATACATATTAGGTGGGTTTCAAAAAGAGATATAAGTTGAAATTTACTGTTTCCCAAATCAGCATAAAATTTCAAATTTACGAGAAGAGTGTGTTTGGACGTGGAACTGAGATAAAGAGGAATCCTGTTTAGAAAGAGAAAGCTATTGTTTATAAATTCGGAGGAGAATATCCTTTTTTCCCAATTCAAAAATTTGTTCCAATGAAATTTTCTTTACTTTGTATTCCGAAAACCATAGCAAGACGTTTTTGTGGTTTCAGAAATTTGTTGAAGTGGAAAATGATTTAAAATTATTTCAAATTCACATGACGAGATAAAAAAATAAATAAATAAAATAAAATAGGTAAATAAGTATAGTGTAAAGAAACAGGTAGATTCGCAGATTCGTAAGAGCTTAACCCATACCTTGGGGCAGTTGTCCCAACACCTAAGCCTCAGAGTGTGCTCTTTGTGTATGGACGACCTACCTACATAAAACATAATGTGGGTATACCTACTCAAATTTCCTATAACGAATACACAACCCCTAGTCCAGCTAACGTATGAGAATGCTGTCTTGCAGAAAGAAAACCTCATTGTGAAAGAGTAGCCAGGTAGCCACCTCCACACAAGATAACAAAAAACAAGAAAGCATACCTACATGTAAAGAGTCAATCATTCCAAAAGGAGGTATAAAAGAAAGCAGGAAAATGAGTGGACTGTAAACAAAAATACGTAATATTATACTAATGACGTCTGCAGGGGTAAAGGGACTTTTCAGTCCTATCCCTGCAGGACAAACAAGGTATATTCTATTCTAATGAGAAGTTTGTATTGGAAACATTGAAAGAAAAGGTTTTTTTACTGAAGGAAACTATTGCCCACAAACCCACATACTATATTCATAGAATAGTCTGCACATGCAAAGATTATAGTCCATTGTTATTTACTCGTAGAAGGATAATATTGTTATTGATAATATTGTTTGTTATTTAGAAGGATTGTGGTGCAAAAATTAGCTCAAAAGTTGATAAAATTGTGATACGAGTATAAAGCAGCGTACACAAATCTACAATCTGGTCGATCGACAATTTGACATCGATTGAAACTGGCTCACACTATAGACTTCTTTTTAATTCCAAAAAGAATCCTTTGATCACTAACTCATTGACGAAATTGGTAAGTACATTTTGTTTAAGAGACCTTTTTTTATGCCTGGCGGAATTGGAGTGTATTAAATTTTTGAAATGGCTGAACCGCTATCCATTGGATTTTTTTGGACTTTGGCGCAATCGGATGTTGCCGTCCAGTCGATGTTGATCGTTTTCGTTCGACTGTAGTGTTGGCTGCAGATCCACCTTAAAAGATTTCTCCTATTCCTCAAAAGTCTAAAGACTATCGGGAATAAATTCCTGACTCGTATTACGTTCATCGTTAGGGCAACCTTGTTTTTACTTCTGCGGGTATTACCTCGGTCTCGATGACCCTAAATTCAGTTTCCCATGGCGCCCTATTTTTATCGCCTGATAGGTATTTGACATTTCACCCGCAAAGTTCATCTATTTTTGTAGCTCTGATCAGGCAGTGATCACATGATCACGGTACATACAGGGTGGATCAAATTGGTTTTCCTATAGGACCTGGGGTGTTTGGTTTAAGTAATCCAAGAGACATAACTTTATCATGTCACATTCCCTAGAGAGACAAGAGGACTAGAAAGGGTCCAACCTTAATATTATTTAATACTCATGTAATGCATGTCAATCCCTATCCAAGATTGTGTAATCCTACTGTCCAAACATTACAAGACCACCCCGTATACAAAAGCTTATGGTCGGGGGCACACACTGACTGGTTCAAGATGATTCCATTTGACCCAGCACGAAATAATTTCAATTATTTTATCTCAAACTATTTTCACAATCAATTTGGTTTCTTTTTTGTTCTAAAAGTAGAACCTTACAGGGTGCATTGTGATAAAAGTCGCCCCCCTGTGTTTGAGATCAGGAAATAGAGGCTAAGAGGTCATTATACCCTTTGGTGCAAAAACGGATACAACAGACCACGTAAGTAATATTTTTGGGCACAAATATTGGATTCAAGGCCAATTTTTGGGTACAAGATTAAATTAAAAGCCATTTCATAAGCAATGAAAGTTTACCTTTAGGAGAGCACTTTTAATTAATTATGTAACTGGACAATCATGCAATATTTGTGTTCAATTACGCCATTTCCAATTTAAACCCTACCAAGAATAAATTTAATATCTAGGACCTAGGTATTATATTTGGTTTTGAAAGGTTCCCTATAACTTATATAGGCAACATAGGTTATAAGTATAAGGGTAAAAACCAAAGGTTGAAAGATCATCCCCGTGATTGTACCTTGTACAACATTAGGGGAAGCACGTGATGTTGTTGTTATTGTTTTTGCTGTACCTAGCAGCTTTAGCTTTAGCCGATTGCAAACATCTTATTTTATCAGCCATACCACACCGGGTTGGTGTGATGGTTTCTTGCCATGTTTAATTGGCTCATTTTGTACCACAGGGAGGTCTAATATGCTTATTCTTTTAAAGTATGTACTAGGTAGATTGAACAGTTTTCTTAAGCTGTGCTCACAAATAGTCGACGGCCGTCTCGTCGATCGCCTTTTACTTGCTTTTTTTGTTTTTTTTTTTTTTTTTTTTTTTTTTTTTTTTTTTTTTTTTTTTTAAGAGGTTTGACAGAGGGAACTTTAACTGCTATGGTCTTATCGTCCCGAAATCGAGGAGAGAAGGAAGACAGGATAGGAGAAAGCCAGCCGTTTCCGAGAACGAACATTATCCCATCAGGATAAAATCCGCCCCGGGCGGGAATCGAACCCGCGGCCTAGCGCTTACAAGGCAGACGCACTACCAACTAAGCTAAGTAGGCTGGCGGTTTCCATGTTTAATTGGCTCATTTTGTACCACAGGGAGGTCTAATATACTTGTCTTATTCTTTTAAAGTATGTACTAGGCTACTAGGTAGATTGAAGAGTTTTCTTAAGCTGTGCTCACAAATAGTCGACGGTCGTAGCGTCGATCGCCTTTTACTTGCTGTTTTTAGAAGTGAGATAGATATTGACTGGAGGAGAAAGAAGAATTTTTGACTGGAGAAAAAGGCCTACAATCTATTATTGATTAAATAAATTAATCTAATAGAAAATTGAACCCTTACAGAAACTGCTAGCCTAGGTAAGTTAGGGTTCGCTGTTCTTCTCCCTGATGTTTATATAGTCCGACAGCTATAGCACGTGACAAGATTACGTTACGTGCGTACGAGTGCTAGTAGAGTAAATAGTATACCAGCTTGATGATCAACAAAATAATCATCAGGACTGGTCAAATTATACAACGGGTTGAGAGTCTTTTGATTTGTCTTGATTCGATCTGTATTGTAGGAAAGGTTTCAGCAAAGGCTCATCCCCACTTGTGAGTTTCAACTGACTTTTTTCAGCGGCAAGATGGTTGAAAAGTTCTTTCAAAGAGAAAGCTGGAATACTCTTTGAAAGTAGGATTGGTAGGTCGCTGAAAAGCAAATGGTCTCTGGAACACAAGGATCCGGGGACCCGTTCCTAGGCCCCGGAGGCAAAATTTATCTCAAACTATTTTCACAATCAATTTGGTTTCTTTTTTGTTCTAAAAGTAGAACCTTACAGGGTGCATTGTGATAAAAGTCGCCCCCCTGTGTTTGAGATCAGGAAATAGAGGCTAAGAGGTCATTATACCCTTTGGTGCAAAAACGGATACAACAGACCACGTAAGTAATATTTTTGGGCACAAATATTGGATTCAAGGCCAATTTTTGGGTACAAGATTAAATTAAAAGCCATTTCATAAGCAATAAAAGTTTACCTTTAGGAGAGCACTTTTAATTAATTATGTAACTGGACAATCATGCAATATTTGTGTTCAATTACGCCATTTCCAATTTAAACCCTACCAAGAATAAATTTAATATCTAGGACCTAGGGCCAAGTGGTCATTATACCCTTTGGTGCAAAAACGGATACAACAGACCACGTAAGTAATATTTTTGGGCACAAATATTGGATTCAAGGGCAATTTTTGGGTACAAGATTAAATTAAAAGCCATTTCATAAGCAATGAAAGTTTGCCTTTAGGAGAGCACTTTTAATTAATTATGTAAATGGACAATCATGCAATATTTGTGTTCAATTACGCCATTTCCAATTTAAACCCTACCAAGAATAAATTTAATATCTATTATATTTGGTTTTGAAAGGTTCCCTATAACTTATAGGCAACATAGGTTATAAGTATAAGGGTAAAAACCAAAGGTTGAAAGATCATCCCCGTGATTGTACCTTGTACAACATTAGGGGAAGCACGTGATGTTGTTGTTATTGTTTTTGCTGTACCTAGCAGCTTTAGCTTTAGCCGATTGCAAACTTCTTATTTTATCAGCCATACCACTCCGGGTTGGTGTGATGGTTTCCATGTTTAATTGGCTCATTTTGTACCACAGGGAGGTCTTAATAATTATGCTTATTCTTTTAAAGTATGTACTAGGGAGATTGAAGTTTTCTTAAGCTGTGCTCACAAATAGTCGACGGTCGTCGCGTCGATCGCCTTTTACTTGCTGTTTTTAGAAGTGAGATAGATTTTGACTGGAGGAGAAAGAAGAATTTTTGACTGGAGAAAAAGGCCTACAATCTATTATTGATTAAATAAATTAATCTAATAGAAAATTGAACCCTTTCAAAAACTGCTAGCCTAGGTAAGTTAGGGTTCGCTGTTCTTCTCCCTGTTTATAGTCCGACAGCTATAGCACGTGACAAGATTACGTTACGTGCGTACGAGTGCTAGTAGAGTAAATAGTATACCAGCTTGATGATCAACAAAATAATCATCAGGACTGGTTTAGCCTAGGTAAGTTAGGGTTCGCTGTTCTTCTCCCTGTTTATAGTCCGACAGCTATAGCACGTGACAAGATTACGTTACGTGCGTACTAGTGCTAGTAGAGTAAATAGTATACCAGCTTGATGATCAACAAAATAATCATCAGGACTGGTCAAATATTATACAACGGGTTGAGAGTCTTTTGATTTGTCTTGATTCGATCTGTATTGTAGGAAAGGTTTCAGTAAAGGCCCATCCCCACTTGTGAGTTTCAACTGACTTTTTTCAGCGGCAAGATGGTGGAAAAGTTCTTTCAAAGAGGAAGCTGGAATACTCTTTGAAAGGAGGATTGGTAGGTCGCTGAAAAGCAAGCAGTCTTCGGAACACAAGGATCCGGGGACCCGTTCCTAGGCCCCGGAGGCAAAATTTGGTAAGAAGACCAAGTGGCATTTCGCCGCCATTAACAAAAGAAGGGAAAGGACTTTTCTCACTTTACAATGTTTTGAGACTTTTGAGCAGGTTCAAGTTTTATTTATAGACCTTATTGTTTTATTACATTTTTAAACATTCAAGAAATTTCCTTCTCGTCTGCAGGATTTCCTTTTTTCTACGTCCTTCTTTTTATCTTTTCCCTTATTTTCTTCAGATTTCCAATGCACATACTTTAAAGGGGAAATAAGTGTTATTTTATCTCTACCCTTAAGCCCTGTTCCCATTTGTTGTGAGTTTCATCCGATTTTTTCCGAACGTCCTTGTAGGCAAAGTAAAATAACAGTGTTCCTGCTACACATGACACGATTTTATTTCCGAACGACACAAAATGTTCAGGTAGGTAATGTAATTTATATGAGAGTGTTCCTGCTACACATGACACGATTTTATTTCCGAACGACACAAAATGTTCATGTAGGTAATGTAATTTATATGAGAGCGTTCCCACTACACACGACACGATTTTATTTCCGAGCGACACGAAATGTCCTTGCAGACAATGTAATTTAAATGAGAGTGTTCTCACTACACACGACAGCTCCCATGGCGTAGTGGTCACTGCACTCGCCTTGTACGCGGGAGACCCGGGTTCGATTCCGGGTGGGGTCAAGAAATTTGTATCATGCAAATGATTGATTCCGTGACTGGCTGTTGCGGGGCCCACTCAGCCTCGTGAAGAAAATGAGTAGCTATGACATGTGGAGCCCCCTCAGCCTCGTGAGGAAAATGAGTAGCTATGACATGTAAATGCGCATAGCGACCGGTGCGGTGCCAGCATGGTAGGTAGGTAAACATTGGATGTTATTATTATTGAGATATTGGGAAAAAAATCCTACAATGCTGCAGTGAGCACCAAAGTTGTGACATGATAACACAAAGAAATTGCATTTACACTACACACGACACGATTTTATTACCAAAAGACCCAAAGTAATTTAAATGAGAGAGTTCCCATTACACACGTCACAATTTTTTTCCGGACATAGGGAAAAATCCTACAATGTTGCAGTGAGCACCAAAGTTGTGACATGATATTTAACAGAAAGAAATCGCATTTACACTACACACGACAGGATTTTATTTCCGAACGACACGAAATGTCCTTGCAGACAATGCAATTTAAATGAGAGAGTTCCCATTACACACGTCACGATTTTTTTTCCGGACAAGTGGGAACGGCCCTTAACCCTTACTTTCATCCTCACATTTTTTCTCCATCCATGGACTGATAGGTCCAGGCCTGAGTCCTAACATTCTCACATGAGGTTGAAAATTTCACGACGTAAAAATAACGCGAAACTTTTCCACCTGGTCAAAGTTCTAACCTGATTTCTTTTCCCTCTCTCTTTGAAATTGTTTTCTCCTCTGGAATACAAGTCACCCATCCAGATTCAGGGAGGAGGGCGTGCGAGCTTCCTTTTAGTCCCTTTATTTTTACTATGGGGTGGAATCCGAAAAATTGGAGCTTCTATCCCCCCCCTGCCCCTGTAAATCACTGTTTGAAGGCACCCCCCTCAATGAAATCCTGGATATGGTTTATAATTTGGATGAAAATGATAATTCGTAGGGCAATTACAAAAATCCTTTAGTAGGTATGTCGGATATGTCGATCGAATATTGCCCGAACAACGTGCAACTTGTGGTATCTGCTTTATGTTTACAAATTTTACATGCCTATAATGTTCAAACTTCAAGCCTTATAGCTATTTCAAAATGAATTTCATAATTCCAAATTTAGAGCGCCTTTTTAAAATAACCATCAACATCATGTGGATATAATGTTCAAAAATAGAAATCGCAATATGCATTTCAAATTGAACAAAATATTTTCGATAAAACATCCAGATAAAGCAAGCACATGTAATTATGTACATATTTGTTTAGTTTGTAAAATATTTATACGAAAATTATTGTAATATTCGAAATAAATTTTGTGTATCAGATTTCCGAAGCCTCCTCAGTTTCCATGTGGGAGGCATATTTAATATACCGGGTAGTATACCTACAAGTTTTGAACCAACAACTAGGGTAAATGTGTTAATTAAATCAGTTATAAGTATGTAATACATTCATCGATTAAAGATTTTTTTTTTTGAAGATGGTTAACACAGGATAGGAGGAGATCAACTAGCGTTGGGGGGACGTAATCGATCGAAAGCCCTCCTCAGTTTCCATGTGGGAGGCATATTTAATATACCGGGTAGTATACCTACAAGTTTTGAACCAACAACTAGGGTAAATGTGTTAGTTAAATCAGTTATAAGTATGTAATACATTCATCGATTAAAGATTTTTTTTTTTTTGAAGATGGTTAACACAGGATAGGAGGAGATAAACTAGCGTTGGGGGGACGTAATCGATCGAAAGAAGATTGTTGACGGGAAAACACATATCACACAGACAAGTTTTTGGGAAGTAAAAATATGAAGTCAATTTCCACCCTATACGATTTTATAGAGAGTAGATGAACAAGAAAGTTCAAAATAATGCAGAATTCCGTTGGAAAGTTGAATATTACAATACACAAAATGTACACAGAAAACTTTGATAGAAAAGTAGCATCCTTGATCGTATATTGGGTCTGAAAACAAAGCGAAAATCCCTAAAGACGTGGGTAGAACAATACTCCGCTCCTTCTTATTACAACGTCCTCGTTTAACTAATTGAATTTCCAAGATTTTTTTAAAGTTGACAACATGAAAAAAAAGTTTAGTGATTGACTTGAAACATTTAGTTTTTTTTTTTCTACTGTCTAGATCGCTCGGGCTCGAGTTCAAGAGAAAACGCAGAATTCCGTTGGAAAGTTGAATATTACAATACACAAAATGTACACAGAAAACTTTGATAGAAAAGTAGCATCCTTGATCGTATATTGCTGTCTGGTCTGAACGGGTCTGGAAACAAAGCAAAAATCCCTAAAGACGTGGGTAGAACAATACTCCGCTTCTTCTTATTACAACGTCCTCGTTTAGCTAATTGAATTTCCAAGCTTTTTTTTAAAGTTGACAACATGAAAAAAAGTTTAGTGATTGACTTGAAATACATATTTAGTTATTTTTCTACAGTCTAGAGCGCTCGGGCTCGGGTTCAAGAGAAAACGCAGCTTCAAAGCACTTCGAATTTTTACCATAAATACCTAAGCATTCATTAGGGAGGGGAATCCCAACCATGTACCTACCTAGCTAATTACGCTACGCTATACCTTGCCTACGATACGTAGCGTAGATTCGTATGAGTTTAACCCATCTTTTGGGGCTGTAGGTATAGTAGGGAAGGGAGTTAGGAGAGCGTAGACTTTGCGGGGTAGTCGTTGCCTCTACACCTCAAAGTGGGCGTCTTGTGTACGGAGTTAAGCTGTACGCTACGTAAGAGAAAATCTCCAAAAAATCTTTGTATTTGATTTCGTATATTCCAATAAAATTATACATATCGTCAATTAACCAATAGGAGAAGCTGTAAAGAAAATCTCCAAAAAATCTTTGTATTTGATTTCGTATATTCCAATAAAATTATACATATCGTCAATTAACCAATAGGAGAAGCTGTAGGTATAGTAGGGAAGGGAGTTAGGAGAGCGTAGACTTTGCAGGGTAGTCGTTAAAAGAGTCAATCATTCCAAAAGGAGGTATAAAAGAAAGCAGGAAAATGAGTGGACTGTATACAAAAATACGTAATATTATACTAATGACGTCTGCTTGGGTAAAGGGACTTTTCAGTCCTATCCCTGCAGGACAAACAAGGTATATTCTATTCTAATGAGAAGTTTGTATTGGAAACATTGAAAGAAAAGCTTTTTTTACTGAAGGAAACTATTGCCCACAAACCCACATATTATATTCATAGAATAGTCTGCACATGCAAAGATTGTAGTCCATTGTTATTTACTCGTAGCAGGATAATATTGTTTGTTATTTAGAAGGATAATACAAGCACACAACGATTAGACATTCTTAGGGGGAATGGTGGAATTAGTTAAAACAGGAAGGCGTGGGTTCAATCCCAGACGAGGAATGCTGATGTGGGAAGATGAGTAGCGATGTCAACTTGCAGACAGGTGGGGAAGTATACGTAAAACGTCAACCGTTAAATATGTGGGTATTAGATAATACATGCTTCACACAATTAAAAATTCCTTTTCCTCCCCCACCCCCGTTAAATATGTGGGTATTAGATAATACATGCTTCACACAATTGAAAATTCCTTTTCCTCCCCCACCCCCATTTTATAAGATACGTTTAAGTATCCTGTACCTAATTGTGGTGCAAAAATTAGCTCAAACGAGTATATAAAGCAGAGTACACAAATCTACAATCTGGTCGATCGACAATTTGACATCGATTGAAACTGGCTCACACTATAGACTTCTTTTTAATTCCAAAAAGAATCCTTTGATCACTAACTCATTGACGAAATTGGTAAGTACATTTTGTTTAAGAGACCTTTTTTTATGCCTGGCGGAATTGGAGTGTATTAAATTTTTGAAATGGCTGAACCGCTATCCATTGGATTTTTTTTAGACTTTGGCGCAATCGGATGTTGCCGTCCAGGCGATGTTGATCGTTTTCGTTCGACTGTAGTTTTGGCTACAGACCCACCTTAAAAGATTTCTCCTATTCCTCAAAAGTCCAAAGACTTATCGGGAATGAATTCCTGACTCGTATTACGATCATTGCTTTTGTATACGGGGTGGTCTTGTAATGTTTGGACAGTAGGATTACACAATCTTGGATAGGGATTGACATGCATTACATGAGTATTAAATAATATTAAGGTTGGACCATTGCCTGGAGGTCAGTCAGCTAATTATCGTATTCCTTATTGCCAATCAGTTGAGTTTTGTATGATCCCGAAAGTGGTTTTTCCTGTACTACTGGAAAATGGTACGATTTTCATTACCTCGGTCTCGATGACCCTAAATTCAGTTTCCCATGGCGCCCTATTTTTATCGCCTGATAGGTATTTGACATTTCACCCGCAAAGTTCATCTATTTTTGTAGCTCTGATCAGGCAGTGATCACATGATCACGGTACATACAGGGTGGATGAACTTGGTTTTCCTATAGGACCTGGGGTGTTTGGTTTAAGTAATCCAAGAGACATAACTTCATCATGTCACATTCCCTAGAGAGACAAGAGGACTAGAAAGGGTCCAACCTTAATATTATGGTTAAATATGTGGGTATTAGATAATACATGCTTCACACAATTGAAAATTCCTTTTCCTCCCCCACCCCCATTTTATAAGATACGTTTACGTATCCTGTACCTAATTGTGGTGCAAAAATTAGCTCAAAAGTTGATAAAATTGTGATACGAGTATAAAGCAGAGTACACAAATCTACAATCTGGTCGATCGACAATTTGACATCGATTGAAACTGGTTCACACTATAGACTTCTTTTTAATTCCAAAAAGAATCCTTTGATCACTAACTCATTGACGAAATCGGTACGTACATTTTGTTTAAGAGACCTTTTTTTATGCCTGGTGGAATTGGAGTGTATTAAATTTTTGAAATGGCTGAACCGCTATCCATTGGATTTTTTTGGACTTTGGCGCAATCGGATGTTGCCGTCCAGTCGATGTTGATCGTTTTCGTTCGACTGTAGTGTTGGCTGCAGATCCACCTTAAAAGATTTCTCCTATTCCTCAAAAGTCTAAAGACTATCGGGAATAAATTCCTGACTCGTATTACGTTCATCCCTTTTTTTATGCCTGGCGGAATTGGAGTGTATTAAATTTTTGAAATGGCAGAACCGCTATCCATTGGATTTTTTTAGACTTTGGCGCAATCGGATGTTGCCGTCCAGGCGATGTTGATCGTTTTCGTTCGACTGTAGTGTTGGCTGCAGACCCACCTTAAAAGATTTCTCCTATTCCTCAAAAGTCTAAAGACTATCGGGAATAAATTCCTGACTTGTATTACGTTCATCGTTAGGGCAACCTTGTTTTTACTTCTGCGGGTATTACCTCGTGAGAAAACGCAGCTTCAAAGCACATCGAATTTTTACGATAAATATCTAAGCATTCATTAGGGAGGGGAATCCCAACCATGTACCTACCTAGCTAATTACGCTACGCTATACCTTGCCTACGATACGTAGCGTAGATTCGTATGAGTTTAACCCATCTTTTGGGGCTGTTGCCTCTACACCTCAAAGTGGGCGTCTTGTGTACGGAGTTAAGCTGTACGCTACGTAAGAGAAACTCTCCAAAAAATCTTTGTATTTGATAAATAATAAAAATAAAATTATAAACAATAATAACAATAACAATATTCAATAATAACAATATTCCAATAAAATTATACATATCGTCAATTAACCAATAGGAGAAGGTGTAGGAGAAAACGCAGCTTCAAAGCACATCGAATTTTTACGATAAATATCTAAGCATTCATTAGGGAGGGGAATCCCAACCATGTACCTACCGAGCTAATTACGCTACGCTATACCTTACCTACGATACGTAGCGTAGATTCGTATATCAATTACGCCATTTCCAATTTAAACCCTACCAAGAATAAATTTAATATCTATTATATTTGGTTTTGAAAGGTTCCCTATAACTTATATAGGCAACATAGGTTATAAGTATAAGGGTAAAAACCAAAGGTTGAAAGATCATCCCCGTGATTGTACCTTGTACAACATTGGGGGAAGCACGTGATGTTGTTGTTATTGTTTTTGCTGTACCTAGCAGCTTTAGCTTTAGCCGATTGCAAACATCTTATTTTATCAGCCATACCACACCGGGTTGGTGTGATGGTTTCTTGCCATGTTTAATTGGCTCATTTTGTACCACAGGGAGGTCTTAATGTGCTTATTCTTTTAAAGTATGTACTAGATAGATTGAACAGTTTTCTTAAGCTGTGCTCACAAATAGTCGACGGCCGTCGCGTTGATCGCCTTTTACTTGCTGTTTTTAGAAGTGAGATAGATATTGACTGGAGGAGAAAGAAGAATTTTTGACTGGAGAAAAACGCCTAAAATCTATTATTGATTAAATAAATTAATCTAATAGAAAATTGAACCCTTACAGAAACTGCTAGCCTAGGTAAGTTAGGGTTCGCTGTTCTTCTCCCTGATGTTTACTTGGTGAAGAGACAAAAAGACCAAAGTCTGAACAGAAACTTCAGAGTTGTGATCCTAGTGACTATGTTGGACAGTGTGTTCAGTGGTGTGTGTAGGCTGTGCTAGTCAGATAGTCTGTCAGAAAAAGGCTGTGATAATCGAATATATAAGCCGCTCATCCTGCCAAGGCCCAAAAGTTTGGACTTGGAAAATCAATACATAGTTGCAAATTCAAGTCAGAAATCACATAGATAAGGTAAAAAGACCCGACTTAAATATAAATCTTGAACGCGGTAGTAAGTACTAAGGTCAGCTAGGAGATAGGTGTTATAATGAACCTACAATGTAGGGTACTAGGTACCTAGTGGTATTTTAGACAGCCCTGTTTCCTTGAGCCTTTTATTTTGACGTAACAGGTTGTGAGTTTTTTTTTTAAACATTACTATGCGCTCAGTGCCACAAACAAATAACATATTCAGTCCTCTAATTTTCACCATTTGTCTCAAGATATTGTCAGACAGATTGTTTCATCTCGCTCTATTTTTTTTTAGCAAAGATGAAAAACTGTTATATTAACGAGCACATGTTGTGTTTCTCTGTTTCAGATTTCCCATCATGATGAAACCCGCAGCACTCCTCGTTATCTCCTGTCTCCTGTGTCTATTGCACACAGCACTGGCTGCCTCTGCCTACCTCCCCTCCATGATAGACAGACTGGAGGCTGAGAACCTCCTGGATAGATTAGAAACTGAGAACCAATACCATTCGTGTCCCGAGTGTGAACCAAGGTTTAACCCTGACCATGCCAAGCGGGTCAAAATGATGAGCGTGTGGGCACGCAACGGCATGCCTCTCAGCATTTTATATTTGAACAGCAAACCCAACACAGGCCCGCAGCGAGAAGATGTTTACCCCATGAATGTTGCCCCTGTTCTCCTCCCCTACAGATCCAATCCTTCCACACGTAGCTTCAACTCTAAAATCTACCAGGCTGCATCGCTAGGCAAGCCTAAGCCTATCCTGTCATCTGCACAGGCTAAACAGCTTCAGCAAACAGGCAGCGGAATACCTATGCGACGGCAGTCCGTTGTGTTACCTCAGCTGTTTGTAACGTATGGGTTTGACAACAAGAAACCAAACCTTATGGAGAGAGAATAGACCCGATATCTGAGACTGGGTTTGTCACTATTTTGCTTATTTATTAACTCAGATCACGTAGCTTCAACTCTAAAATCTACCAGGCTGCAT
Organism: Diaphorina citri; assembly: GCF_000475195.1. NCBI lineage: Eukaryota > Metazoa > Arthropoda > Insecta > Hemiptera > Psyllidae > Diaphorina > Diaphorina citri. The sequence goes on along the minus strand of NW_007377814.1, from coordinate 91,510 downwards.
CGCTAGGCAAGCCGAAGCCTATACTGTCACCTGCACAGGCTAAACAGCTTCAACAAACAGGCAGCGGAATACCTATGCGACGGCAGTCCGTTGTGTTACCTCAGCTATTTGTAACGTATGGGTTTGATAACAAGAAACCAAACCTTCACGTAGCTTCAACTCTAAAATCTACCAGGCTGCATCGCTAGGCAAGCCTAAGCCTATCCTGTCATCTGCACAGGCTAAACAGCTTCAACAAACAGGCAGCGGAATACCTATGCGACGGCAGTCTGTTGTGTTACCTCAGCTGTTTGTAACGTATGGGTTTGACAACAAGAAACCAAACCTCATGGAGAGAGAATAGACCCGATATCTGAGACTCGGTTTGTCACTATTTTGTTTATTTATTAACTCAGAGCATGAGGTTCTTACCCATTGGAATACTTGTAAATCGTTCGAACATCAAAAGAAAGGTGTAAATACACACAGCAATGAACGTCAAGCAATATACTGTATTATGTTTACCTTGAATCTTTCTTTAACCTAACTTGCAGTTTAACTTAGAATAATTGTGTTACCTCAGCTGTTTGTAACGTATGGGTTTGACAACAAGAAACCAAACCTTATGGAGAGAGAATAGACCCGATATCTGAGACTTGGTTTGTCACTATTTTGTTTATTTATTAACTCAGAGCATGAGGTTCTTACCCATCGGAATACTTGTAAATCGTTCGAACATCGAAAGAAAGGTGTAAAATGCACACAGCAATGAGCGTCAAGCAATATACTGTATATGTTTATGTTTACCTTGAATCTTTAACCTAACTTGCAGTTTAACTTAGAATAAGGGGCATGATTCTCAATATAAATTGTCGTCCAATTCCAAAGAAAAATTGTCATTCAAGTTCGAGCTTAATCTCAAAATTTGTAAGTTTGGACTGTGAAATTTGACCGAGTGTAGAAATAGAAACTTAGGAACGTAGACAATAGAAACCCCAGAGTTTACGAGTCAAAGCTTAAAACTATCTGTATAGGTACATAAACAGTCTAAAAGTACTGCTTCCACAAGATAAAATGATAAAACCTACAGGTTTGAAATAATATGTATAAAAAAATCAGGAACTTCAAACAAATCCTTCAAAGGTTATTCAGTACAAAGTCCACTAAATAACATAATAAAACACTAGATGAGTCCAAGAGATTGATAATATAAAACTGTGAAGGTCCAATTAAAGTTGTTTAAATGATGTCTGATATTGTAATATAGAGATGTGAAAAACAATGTTAAAGTAACCACACAAAACATGGAGTTGTGTCTCATTAATAGGGATCCAAAAGTGTTGCAGGTAATTCGTCCCTTGGGACATTAGTTACTTTTCAGAGAGCACTCAGCCTTTCAAGGTAATTGAGGACCTGGTTTTTAAATCCCCAACAAAAAGGTGAGGGAACTCTAAAATAGCAAGTAAAAAAAAAAAAAATGTACTTGCCTCTGTAATATGTACAAATGTACGGTAGGTAGAAGAAAAAAATCCTGAAACTTACCATTCATTTCTTTGTTGGCGCGAATGAAATCTTGAGGATCTTTGAAGCTGACAAATCCAAAGCCTTTCGTCTTGTTTGTCCTTTTGTCCCGAACAACTTTGGCTTTGAGGAAGGAGGGATATTTGGAGAAGGTCCTGATCAGAAGTTCATCCGTTACATCATTGCCCAAGTCTCCACAGAACAATCGGAAGTCATCTGAGGGGGAAGGAGAGTACATTTTGAATTAAAATCAGTTTTTTTTCTTTTCAATGACAAGCACAGTTTGATTTCAAAATTTGAGTTTTTACGCACAGAAAGAACTTTGTACTGTTTGTCCATATTGTCTGAACGTTGAGTAAAACGTGAGAAATAGGAGTGCGGAGTCATTCGTGGAACAAGCCACAGGTAACTCATGTAACAGGAACTATGATCAAAGCACTCTCAATTCCAGGTAGGTAACCCAATAGTATGTACTTATGTAAATACGGTATTTGACATTTCACCCGCAAAGTTCATCTATTTTTGTAGCTCTGATCAGGCAGTGATCACATGATCACGGTACATACAGGGTGGATCAAATTGGTTTTCCTATAGGACCTGGGGTGTTTGGTTTAAGTAATCCAAGAGACATAACTTTATCATGTCACATTCCCTAGAGAGACAAGAGGACTAGAAAGAGTGCAACCTTAATATTATTTAATACTCATGTAATGCATGTCAATCTGTAGTCGTTGGTCTTTACTCTTATCGATAGAAAAACCAAAGGCTATAGGATGTTTTCGTATAAAAATCATGGAGATTTAGACTGGACTTAGTAGTTGGCAACTTTCATCAGTAGTGAAACTTCCGTGCATCAGGAACGTGATTGGATAATTTGTTTTGTATCGAGAAACATCGTTAATAATTAATTCGAACAAATTTATTAATAATTTAATAATAGTTGAAAATTATTTGTGACCGGATTTTACAATTACGTATAGCAATAAAATATTAGCAAATTAAATCTTAATTAAACATTTAACAACACTTTTTCTGGCGTCCAGTTTTTTTTCCATTTTTCTTCATTTTTGAAAAGCATTTTTGACAGTGTTCTGACAAATCAAATTGAAACGAACAAAGCACCACAATGGAAGAAATTTTGACACATTTGAAAGCGGAAAATGGCTCCGAAAGAGCCAACGTTATTAACTGTAATAGAATAAGTTTCAACTTTAAAAGACCTTGGTGAAGAGACAAAAAGACCAAAGTCTGAACAGAAACTTCAGAGTTGTGATCCTAGTGACTATGTTGGACAGTGTGTTCAGTGGTTTGTGCAGGCTGTGATAATCAGATAATCAGTGTAGGCTGTGCTAGTCAGATAGTCTGTCAGAAAAAGGCTCTGATAATCGAATCTATAAAGCCGCTCATCCTGCCAAGGCCCAAAAGTTTGGACAGTCAGATAGTCTGTCAGAAAAAGGCTGTGATAATCGAATATATAAGCCGCTCATCCTGCCAAGGCCCAAAAGTTTGGACTTGGAAAATTAATACATAGTTGCAAATTCAAGTCAGAAATCACACAGATAAGGTAAAAAGACCCGACTTAAATATAAATCTTGAACGCGGTAGTAAGTACTAAGGTCAGCTAGGAGATAGGTGTTATAATGAACCTACAATGTAGGGTACTAGGTACCTAGTGGTATTTTAGACAGCCCTGTTTCCTTGAGCCTTTTATTTTGACGTAACAGGTTGTGAGTATTTTTTTTTTTTTAAACATTATTATGCGCTCAGTGCCACAAACAAATAACATCTTCAGTCCTCTAATTTTCACCATTTGTCTCAAGATATTGTCAGACAGATTGTTTCATCTCACTCTAATTTTTGAGCAAAGAAAAACTGTTATGTGAAGAAGGTTAACACAGGATAGGAGGAGATAAACTAGCGTTGGGGGGACGTAATCGATCGAAAGAGGTTCTTACCCATTGGAATACTTGTAAATCGTTCGAACATCAAAAGAAAGGTGTAAAATGCACACAGCAATGAACGTCAAGCAATATAATGTATATGTTTACCCTGAATCTTTAACCTAAATTGCAGTTTAACTTAGAATAAGGGGCATGATTCTCAATGTAAATTGTCGTCCAATTCCAAAGAAAAATTGTCATTCAAGTTCGAGCTTAATCTCAAAATTTGTAAGTTTGGACTGTGAAATTTGACCGAGTGTAGAAATAGAAACTTAGAAACGTAGACAATAGAAAGAGTCCCAGAGTTTACGAGTCAAAGCTTAAAACCATCTGTATAGTTACCTAAACAGTCTAAAAGTACTGCTTCCACAAGATAAAATGATAAAACCTATAGGTTTGAAATAATATGTATAAAAAATCAGGAACTTCAAACAAATCCTTCAAAGGTTATTCAGTACAAAGTCCACTGAATAACATAATAAAACACTAGATGAGTCCAAGAGATTGATAATATAAAACTGTGAAGGTCCAATTAAAGTTGTTTAAATGATGTCTGATATTGTAATATAGAGATGTGAAAAACAATGTTAAAGTAACCACACAAAACATGGAGTTGTGTCTCATTAATAGGGATCCAAAAGTGTTGCAGGTAATTCGTCCCTTGGGACATTAGTTACTTTTCAGAGAGCACTCAGCCTTTCAAGGTAATTGAGTACCTGGTTTTTAAATCCCCAACAAAAAGGTGAGGGAACTCTAAAATAGCAAGTAAAAAAAAAAAAAATGTACTTGCCTCTGTAATATGTACAAATGTACGGTAGGTAGAAAAAAAAATCCTCAAACTTACCATTCATTTCTTTGTTGGCGCGAATGAAATCTTGAGGATCTTTGAAGCTGACAAATCCAAAGCCTTTCGTCTTGTTTGTCCTTTTGTCCCGAACAACTTTGGCTTTGAGGAAGGAGGGATATTTGGAGAAGGTCCTGATCAGAAGTTCATCCGTTACATCATTGCCCAAGTCTCCACAGAACAATCGGAAGTCATCTGAGGGGGAAGGAGAGTACAGTTTGAATTAAATTTTTTTTAAAGAGGTTTGACAGAGGGAACTTTAACTGCTATGGTCTTATCGTCCCGAAATCGAAGAGAGAAGGAAGACAGGATAGGAGAAAGCCAGCCGTTCCGAGAACGAACATTATCCCATCAGGATAAAATCCGCCCCGGGCGGGATTCGAACCCGCGGCCTAGCGCTTACAAGGCAGACGCGCTACCAACTAAGCTAACTAGGCTGGGGGGAAAGGACTTTTCTCACTTTACAGTGTTTTGAGACTTTTGAGTAGGTTCAAGTTTTATTTATAGACCTTATTGTTTTATTACATTTTTAAACTTTCAAGAAATTTCCTTCTCGTCTGCAGGATTTCCTTTTTTCTACGTCCTTTTTTTCTTTTATCTTTTCCCTTATTTTCTTCAGATTTCCAATGCACATACTTTAAAGGGGAAATAAGGGTTATTTTATCTCTACCCTTAAGGCCCGTTCCCATTTGTTGTGAGTTTCATCCGATTTTTTTTCCGAATGTCCTTGTAGGCAAAGTAAAATAACAGTGTTCCTGCTACACATGACACGATTTTATTTCCGAACAACACAAAATATTCATGTAGGTAATGTAATTTATATGAGAGTGTTTCCACTACACACGACTTTATTTCCACCACTGAGGTTGGGTCTCAGATTTCCAATGCATATACTTTAAAGGGAAATAAGGGTTATTTTATCTCTACCCTTAAGGCCCGTTCCCATTTGTTGTGAGTTTCATCCGATTTTTTTCCGAATGTCCTTGTAGGCAAAGTAAAATAAAAGTGTTCCCACTACACACGACACGATTTTATTTCCGAACGACACAAAATGTTCATGTAGGTAATGTAATTTATATGAGAGTGTTCCCACTACACACGACACGATTTTATTTCCGAACGACACGAAATGTCCTTGCAGACAATGATAATTTAAATGAGAGTGTTCTCACTACACATGACAGCTCCCATGGCGTAGTGGTCACTTCGCTCGCCTTGCACGCGGGAGACCCGGGTTCAATTCCCGGCGGGGTCAAGAAATTTGTTCATGCAAATGATTGATTCTGGCTGTTACGGAGCCCACTCAGCCTCGTGAGGAAAATGAGTAGCTATGACACGTAAATGCGCATAGCGACCGGTGCGGTGCCAGCATGGTAGGTAAACATTGGATGTTAGTATTATTGAGATATTGGGAAAAAATCCTACAATGTTGCAGTGAGCACCAAAGTTGTGACATGATATTTAACAGAAAGAAATCGCATTTACACTACACACGACACGATTTTATTTCCGAACGACACGAAATGTCCTTGCAGACAATGCAATTTAAATGAGAGAGTTCCCATTACACAGTACACACGTCACGATTTTTTTTTTCCGGACAAGTGGGAACGGCCCTTAACCCTTACTTTCATCCTCACATGTTTTCTTTATCCATGAACTGATAGGTCCAGGCCTGAGTCCTAACATTCTCACATGAGGTTGAAAATCTCACGACGTAAAAATAACGCGAAACTTTTCCACCTGGTCAAAGTTCTAACCTGATTTCTTTTCCCTCTCTCTTTGAAATTGTTTTCTCCTCTGGAATACAAGTCACCCATCCAGATTCAGGGAGGAGGGCGTGCGAGCTTCCTTTTAGTCCCTTTATTTTTACTATGGGGTGGAATCCGAAAAATTGGAGCTTCTATCCCCGCCCCTGCCCCTGTAAATCACTGTTTGAAGGCACCCCCCTCAATGAAATCCTAAATATGGTTTATAATTTGGATGAAAATGATAATTCGTAGGGCAATTACAAAAATCCTTTAGTATGTCGGATATGTCGATCGAATATTGCTTGAACAACGTGCAACTTGTGGTATCTGCTTTATGTTTACAAATTTTACATACCTAATGTTCAAACTTCGAGCCTTATAGCTACTTATTTCAAAATGAATTTCATAATTCCAAATTTAGAGCGCCTTTTTAACTTGGTAATTCAAACCTTCATAATATTTGAAAATTTGTATTAATTGAATTTCAGCAAACCTGGTGAAACTACATAAGTAGGTTAACAACGAACATACTCTGACAGAGGTAACCCTTACATAACATAAAAACTTTCATAACTTGATTACAAATCTTACCTCAAAACTACTGTAGGCTTCTTTTTCTTTGGCCTCTCAGGAGGTCTGTCTGGAAAATCAGGCATTCCCATACCAGGACCTCCCATGGACCCTGGTCCCATTCCAGGGGGGCCCATCATTGGCCCTCCAGGACCCATCATATTAGGAGGCCCCATCATATTCATAGGGCCTGGGGGTCCTCCCATCATGTTCATTGGGCCTGGGGGTCCTCCCATGTTCATTGGACCTGGAGGCCCACCCATATTCATTGGGCCAGGGGGTCCATTCATATTCATTCCTGGAGGTCCTCCCATTCCTGGGGGTCTCATCATGCCAGGAGGGCCCATCATGGGGCCCCCTGGACCCATCATATTATTGGGTGGCATCATACCCATGGCTTGAGGGTTTATCCCAGGAGGAGGGGGAGGTGGTGGCAGGGGTAGGGAGGCCCCTGCAGATGAGGCTGGCGCAGTACCTGGAATCAGATTTACATTTATGTGAAAATCCAAGCATGTATTAGTTTTGATCTTACTGAATTTTGATTCTGTAAAAAAGTTGTGTTTGTGTTCTAGCTATGCAATAAAACTTCATTGTTCAGCTCTCTTAAAAAAAAAAAAAAACTAGTTAAAGTTATTCATTGAATATAACTTACGTTGTGCATTTTGAAGTTGAGAAGGTATGAAGAAAGGTGCAGGTGGGGGAGGTAGAGGTCCAAAGTTTTGATTCAACACAGAACCTTCAATTTCCTTGAGTTTCTGTTGCACCTGATTGAATGTGTTTGCTCCAATGACTAGTTTAGGTGTTTCAAGATCTGAAGGAGGAGGGGGTGGAGGGTCCAATGGAGGAAGTCCTATTTCTTCTTCAAACCTGAAAGGTAGAAAATTTCAGTGTAAGTACAAAACATAAGCCAACCTTAGCAGCATAGTGGTAACAATGGTGATGTTTCAACCTGGATGTTGGTTGAAAGATGAACAATACATTTGCAACATGAATTTTGGGCAACTTATGATCTAGGTACCTATTTAGTTTATTCGTGTGTAGCAAACTTTTCATGGACTTATAAAGATGGAAGAGTACATCTGAAAGTTTGGGTACCTGTTCATTTCATCCTCCATCATGCGTAGTCTTTCATCGTTTATCCCAGCCATGGTGGCTGAACTCACTCTTCCTAGTGCAGAAAGGTATAGAAAATTATTGGCAATTTATTTTAAATTTAATAAATTAAAAAATAGATTAGTTACAACTTTCAACTTTTCACAGAACGTTTTTTATAAAAACTTTTCAAAAGAGGCAAAAAATATTTTATACTTTCAAACTGTGCATCAAAATAATCGTATTTTCGTAATACTCGCGCAGAGCAATAAGAGAAATTCAAGTTAAAATTCCGAGAAATGAACATTCATTTCCGAAAAATTGGACTTTTTTCATCCTAATAAAAGAAGTAGAAGTACTTAATCAATAAAATAAAATGAAAGAAGTATAATTCTTGGCATACGGGTAATTTTAGCTTAATGCCAACTACGAAAAATACATTATGTCGTAGAAAATGTATTTTCTCACCTGTGACTGAATCCAAGATGGTCTTGATCGAAGCCTCGTATTTCTCTCTCGCTTCCTCTGCCTCACAGCCATGATCAGGTTCTTCTCTCTCACTCCCATACTCCCAGCATACCACTGGAATCAGCTTGATTAGACTCTTGTCATCCAGAGGTTTGATATGTAGGAAATTGTGAATCCTAAGTGACAAGAGTAGACAACAATGTTAGGATGATATATGACTTAATCATTAATATATGACTTAATCTTGATGACTAATTGACTTGATGATATATGACTTAATCATTAAGTCATATATATATATCATCCTAACATTGTTGTCTACTCTTGTCACCTCAGGATTTAATCATTAAGTCATATATCCCTCTGGATGACAAGAGTCTAATCAAGCTGATTCCAGTGGTATGCTGGGAGTATGGGAGTGAGAGAGAAGAACCTGATCATGGCTGTGAGGCAGAGGAAGCGAGAGAGAAATACGAGGCTTCGATCAAGACCATCTTGGATTCAGTCACAGGTGAGAAAATATATTTTCTACGACATAATGTATCTTTCGTAGTTGACATTAAGCTAAAATTACCCGTATGCCAAGAATTCTACTTATTTTATTTTATTGATTAAGTACTTCTACTTCTTTTATTAGGATGAAAAAAGTCCAATTTTTCGGAAATGAATGTTCATTTCTCGGAATTTTAACTTGTAACGTTAGAATTTCTCTTATTGCTCTGCGCGAGTATTACGAAAATACGATTATTTTGATGCACAGTTTGAAAGTATAAAATATTTTTTGCCTCTTCTAACATTTTGTTGTTCTTGATTTTCAGAGCTGGAACAAATGCAGTTGAGTCTCCTGAGGGTTCTATTTACCAATACGGATGGGACGGGTGTTTATGAGTCCTCCAGGAAGTTATTCCTGAAGGAGTTGAGAGCTTTCCTCATACAACATGCTGCCACAGTCAGTGTGAGTACATTTAGAGCGGGGTTTACCAAATCCGAATTGAGATCAATCTAGGATTGAGCTGTACTTAATAGCTTAATACCCAGTTCAATCCAGAATTACTCAAAAAACCGTAAAAAAAAAAAAAAAAAAAAAAAAAAAAAAAAAATCAGCACTTCAGTACCTTGAGGTCAAAATTCATTACTTTTCTCAACTGTACTGCATTGATAACCTATTAAAATTCAAAATTTGCCTTTGTCTGCCATTACACTATTTTTTCTTGCATACCCCCAGAATGTCTCTCACGTACCCCCTGTCAGGAACCACTGCTCAATGCTTGACAAGAGTCTACATGCTAAGCTCTTTGTTTGAGCCTCAATTATTTACTTAGTACAACATTCCAAATACGGCCTGGACCTTGTTTCAGAAGAACACTCACTTTACATTTCATTTTACTCCCAAAAAAGTTAGGTAATAGAGAAGAAAAACCTTAGATAACATTGTTACCTCCAAATATATTTTGCTGTCTCCACAGATTATGCACATTCAGAAAATTATTGAACATGTGTTTGGCAATGAATTCCTGCAAGATTTGAAGTCTGATGTCCAATCCAAGAATCCTGATGAAATAGTAGGAGAGGAGTAAGTATTGTGTAAATAGGAAACTACCCTATAACTGTGCTACATTTTACTTAAAGCTGGGCATCACTTCAAACTCTTGATGTTCACACACTAAGGTACATTTGATTGATACTATTAGGAGTACTGCAAAGGCCTGAAAAGAACACATGGGGTGTAAGGGGCCCTGGGTATCTAGGGGCCCTTGAATGTAGTAAAATTCTAAAAATATTTTTGTTCACTCCAGCATTTATATTTTATTCTCAAAAATAACCTGACTGCACAATATGCACCAGGCCAAGTTCCAGTAAGTAAGCAGATCTGTGTATTTTTACACAAAACAATTCATAAGGTTTTTCTCTTTTTTTTTTTGTCGGTATGGAAAGCAAGCGAATTACTACTGGATCCATTCAACCATGGAGGTAGCTCTGATAAATTAATATAAATTGTTAATAAAATATTATTTTATTTTGAAGGAAAATGTGTCCTAATGGGCAACTCCCGACTTTTTTTCTCTCCGGAAAGCGCTGTAATTTATCTTTTAGGTCATTCGCGCCGACTCCTCAGGTGGATTAGGTCATGTTGTACAACTTGATGGCTTTGAGATAGCTGAACTCCCGACATAGGCCTTTAACTATAAATGATTTTTTTTCTTAACAGCCACCTGTACTCTTCCAAAAGGCTCGGGAACTGCCAAGGCTAATACAGCTCTGTACAAGGGTAGGTATCTGAGGAACATTGACTTAATTAAATTTGAAAAGAAACCTATATTTTGTGGTACAATATGAAAAAAGGGGAGAGGGGAGTTCTGTTATTGACCTAGTGTAGTGCAGACAAAATTCAGTCTAATAGGTACAATATTAGTGTGGCAATAGAGGAAGAAGATTGATGACAAGTATTTACACTTAACACAGTTAAAAATCCTAAAATATTTTTTTTCCAGATGCTACCAGGGACGTCGGCACTCAACCCGAGACAGCAACCGAAGACATGTCCGTAACAGGCGCGGTCTACTTTGGCGAAACCAGTTTCCTTCCCTTCCTCAACGAGACTGGTCTGTCCCAAGCTGTCACTGCCACCGACGTATCCCTGGCCCCTGAACTACAACCCCGGTCTGACCTGCCGCCCAGGACAGAACTGCCCGCGACACATTCACCCCTGATACCAGTTGATATGCTGTCCACCCCGGGCAATGCTGATAGTGAAGAGTCTCTTATTGAGCTACTCAACAGTATTGTGCTTCTGTATAACTGTGGTGCCAACAAACAACTAGTCACACCTCTGATACCAGTTGATATGCTGTCCACCCCGGGCAATGCTGATAGTGAAGAGTCTCTTATTGAGCTACTCAACAGTATTGTGCTCCTGTATAACTGTGGTGCCAACAAACAACTAGTCAAGGTAAAGTCCTAGATTGTGGTCTCTGAATTCCCAGGTTTTAAGGTAAATTCCTATCTTGTGATCTCTAAATTTCCAAATTTTCAAAATAAATTTCTAGCTTGTGATCTCTAAATTTCCAGATTTTCAAGGTAAATTCCTAGATTGATATCTTAATTTCCAGGTTTTTAAGCTAAAGCCCTAGATTGTGATCCCCTAATTCCCAGATTTTCAATCCCTAGATTGTGATCTCTAAATTCCTAGATTGTTGAGGTACATTCTTAGAACCTTTAAGCTAATGCCTGGGGTTTCAGAGGAGACTAATCTCTAACCTAGGTTTTCCCAGTAAAACTTGGAACTCGCCTTTCTGTTCAGCAAAAGTCCTTTTTTTAGATAATTAGATTAAGACTTAATCAACAACAATGTTAGGATAATATATGACTTAATGATTAAGTCATATATCATCAAGTCAATTAGTCATCAAGATTAAGTCATATATCATCAAGTCAATTAGTCATCAAGATTAAGTCATATATTAATGATTAAGTCATATATCATCCTAACATTGTTGTCTACTCTTGTCACTTAGGATTCACAATTTCCTACATATCAAACCTCTGGATGACAAGAGTCTAATCAAGCTGATTCCAGTGGTATGCTGGGAGTATGGGAGTGAGAGAGAAGAACCTGATCATGGCTGTGAGGCAGAGGAAGCGAGAGAGAAATACGAGGCTTCGATCAAGACCATCTTGGATTCAGTCACAGGTGAGAAAATATATTTTCTACGACATAATGTATTTTCCGTAGTTGACATTAAGCTAAAATTACCCGTATGCCAAGAATTATAATTGTTTTATTTTATTTTATTGATTAAGTACTTCTACTTCTTTTATTAGGATGAAAAAAGTCCAATTTTTCGGAAATGAGTGTTCATTTCTCGGAATTTTAACTTGTAACGTTAGAAACCAACCAGAAGAACCTGATCATGGCTGTGAGGCAGAGGAAGCGAGAGAGAAATACGAGGCTTCGATCAAGACCATCTTGGATTCAGTCACAGGTAAGAAGATATATTTTCTATTCGTACAACATATGTATTTTTCGTAGCTAAAATTCCCTGTATGGCTAGATTTTTTTTGAGGTTTGATAGAGGGAACTGTAACTGCTAGGGTCTTATCGTTCTGAAAGCGAAGATTGAAAGAAGACAGGAGAGAACAAAGCTTCTTATTGTTTAAGTATTTATGTTTAGGATCAAAAATGGGGACCATAAAATCAATTCTGCCTGCCCACCCAACACGACTACTCATATTATTTTGTCCTTGATTTTTAGAGCTTGAACAAATGCAGTTGAGTCTCCTGAGGGTTCTATTTACCAATACGGATGGGACGGGTGTTTATGAGTCCTCCAGGAAGTTATTCCTGAAGGAGTTGAGAGCTTTCCTCATACAACATGCTGCCACAGTTTATTGCTCTGCGCGAGTATTACGAAAATACGATTATTTTGATGCACAGTTTGAAAGTATAAAATATTTTTTGCCTCTTCTAACATTTTGTTGTTCTTGATTTTCAGAGCTGGAACAAATGCAGTTGAGTCTCCTGAGGGTTCTATTTACCAATACGGATGGGACGGGTGTTTATGAGTCCTCCAGGAAGTTATTCCTGAAGGAGTTGAGAGCGTTCCTCATTCAACATGCTGCCACAGTCAGTGTGAGTACATTGAGAGCGGGGTTTACCAAATCAGAATTGAGATCAGTTTAGGATTGAGCTGTACTTAATAGCTTAATACCCAGTTCAATCCAGAATTGAAGTCAACTCCGACTTCGTAAAACGCGGTTTTAGATCACTAGAACTTCGTAGAGACTTTTTCAAGTCATTAAATTTAGCGTAGTTTATTTAGCGAGGAAGGACATTTGTGACAAGCATTTAATGCTCAACACAATTAAAATTCCTTTTGTAACGTTAGAATTTCTCTTATTGCTCTGCGCGAGTATTACGAAAATACGATTATTTTGATGCACAGTTTGAAAGTATAAAATATTTTTTGCCTCTTCTAACATTTTTATGTTCTTGATTTTCAGAGCTGGAACAAATGCAGCTGAGCCTCCTGAGGGTTCTATTTACCAATACGGATGGCACGGGTGTTTATGAGTCCTCCAGGAAGTTATTCCTTAAGGAGTTGAGAGCGTTCCTCATTCAACATGCTGCCACAGTTAGTGTGAGTACATTTCGAGCGGGGTTTACCAAATCCGAATTGAGATCAATCTAGGATTGAGCTGTACTTAATAGCTTAATACCCAGTTCAATCCAGAATATTGAAGCCAACTCCGACTTCGTAAAACGCGGTTTTAGATCACTAGAACTTCGTAGAGGCTTTTTTTCTTCAAGATGTTTGATGGAGGAAACTGTGAGTACTGAGATCTTATCGTTCTGAAATCGAAGAGAGAACGAGGACAGGATAGTAGAAATCTAGCAGTTCGGAGGACGAACCTTATCTGTTGAGCATAAAGTCCACCCCTGGCGGGAATCGAACCCGCGGCCTAGCACTTACAAGACAGGCGCGTTTTCAACCAAGCTAACTAGGCCGGCTCCCTCCAAGCTAACTAGGCTGGCTACCTCCAAGCTAACTAGGCTGGCTACCTCCAAGCTAACCAGGCTGGCTACCTCCAAGCTAACCAGGCTGGCTACCTCCAAGCTAACCAGGCTGGCTACCTCCAAGCTACCTAGGCTGGCTACCTCCAAGCTAACTAGGCTGGATACCTCCAAGCTAACCAGGC
>NW_007377814.1:50186-77171 GCF_000475195.1 Diaphorina citri | reverse complement strand
CGAATTGGTCCGGCCGAGACTGTGTTTGATACTGAAACAAAGAACAGGCACATTACATTCTCTGCAGATAAGTTAACAGCCACCTGTACTCTTCCAAAAGGCTCGGGAACTGCCAAGGCTAATACAGCTCTGTACAAGGGTAGGTATCTGAGGAACATTGGCTTAATTTTATTTGAAAAGAAACCTATATTTTGTGGTTCCTACAATATGAAAAAAGGGGAGGGGGGAGTTCTGTTATTGACCTAGTGTAGTGCAGACAGAATTCAGTCTAATAGGTATAATATTACTGTGGCAATAGAGGAAGAAGATTGATGACAAGTATTTACACTTAACACAGTTAAAAATCCTAAAATTAATATTTTTGCAGGCAAGTGGCAGTATGAAGTACAGCTGGGCACATGTGGTATTATGCAAGTGGGATGGTGTACTGTACTGTGCAAATTTATGGCAGAGATGGGAGTGGGTGACACAACTCATTCCTATGCCTATGATGGGCAGCGGAAGAAAAAGTGGAATGTAGCAGCTCAGAACTATGGTGAAACCTGGTTTGCAGGAGACATCATTGGTACAGTCATAGATTTGAATGAGGGCACCATTGAGTTTTACAGGTTTGTCTTTTAACCAGTTTAATAGTCCTAATGCCTATTGTATATTTTTTTTTCTTCTTCTTTTTTCCCCAAGAGGTTCAACAGAGGGCTACTGTAACAATGTCGGTCTTATCATCCCGAAATCATAAGAAGAAGGAGCACAGGATAGGAAAGAAATCAATCCGCTCTGAAAACAAATGCTATCTGTTTGAGATAAAGTTCTCACCGGGAGGGAATCATACCCGCGACCTATAAGGTAGGCACTCTAACCTCCAAGCTAACTAGGTGGACTTTCCTTTCTTACTATCTTTTATCTGACGGAAATGTTTTTATCTGTTTTTAGAAATGGCTTTTCCATGGGGATCGCGTTTGAGAAAATTCAAACTGGCCCGGGTATGGCCTATTTTCCGGCCGTCAGCTTGTCCAGCGGAGAAAGTGTGGTGGCCAATTTCGGAGGCTCCCCCTTCAAATACCCTTTGTCGGGATACGAACCCATTCAACTGGCACCCCTCAAGGAATCAATCAAAGCCAATATTGTGCTGGATTGGGTGAGAAATCTGCTCACGTTGGAGGAAATGAAACCGGAGGTAATTCAAAAAATCAAATCAATCTCTCAAATCTCAAATTCTTTGTGGTAAAGCAGAGCTTTTTCGCAACTTTTGTGAATATCACAACATTACTAAGTGCCTCCTTTCCAATCAATTTCCATATTTCAATAATCTTTTTACACTGGTAATGCCGCCACTGGTCGCTACTCAAGCTACTCAACTGTCCTCACGAGGCTGAGTGCACCCTGAACTCCAAGCACAGAGCCGAAAAAAAACCTCGGTCCCGCCGGGAATCGAACCCCGGCCTCCTGCGTGCAAGCCTAGTGTGATACCCACTCGGCCACGGAGGTTGCTAACCGGAGGTAATTCATTGCGCTGAGTTTTCAAATTAAATTGATCCTAATGGCAAGGTAAACCTAGACCCTTGAAAAATAGAGTGTGCCTGCAATGGAGTATTTTGTTTAGCTCATGCAAGAGAAATGCTAAAATAAAGGGACATTTTCAGTACTTTCCAGGCAGGATAATATTCTATTGGTCCTTTGAGTTGAAACTAATGATTGATTAAGTACTTCTACTTCTTTTATTAGGATGAAAAAAGTCCAATTTTTCGGAAATGAATGTTCATTTCTCGGAATTTTAACTTGTAACGTTAGAATTTCTCTTATTGCTCTGCGCGAGTATTACGAAAATACGATTATTTTGATGCACAGTTTGAAAGTATAAAATATTTTTTGCCTCTTCTAACATTTTCATGTTCTTGATTTTCAGAGCTTGAACAAATGCAGCTGAGCCTCCTGAGGGTTCTATTTACCAATACGGATGGCACGGGTGTATATGAGTCCTCCAGGAAGTTATTCCTGAAGGAGTTGAGAGCGTTCCTCATTCAACATGCTGCCACAGTCAGTGTGAGTACATTTAGAGCGGGGTTTACCAAATCCGAATTGAGATCAATCTAGGATTGAGCTGTACTTAATAGCTTAATATCCAGTTCAATCCAGAATATTGAAGCCAACTCAGACAGTCCGACTTCGTAAAATGCGGTTTTAGATCACTAGAACTTGATTTAGAGCGGGGTTTACCAAATCCGAATTGAGATCAATCTAGGATTGAGCTGTACTTAATAGCTTAATACCCAGTTCAATCCAGAATTGAAGCCAACTCCGACTTCGTAAAACGCGGTTTTAGATCACTAGAACTTCGTAGAGACTTTTTTTCTTCAAGATGTTTGATGGAGGAAACTGTGAGTACTGAGATCTTATCGTTCTGAAATGGAAGAGAGAACGAGGACAGGATAGTAGAAAGCTAGCAGTTCGGAGGACGAACCTTATCTGTTCAGCATAAAGTCCACCCCTGGCGGGAATCGAACTCGCGGCCTAGCACTTACAAGACAGGCGCGTTTTCAACAACCAAGCTAACTAGGCTGGCTCCCTCTCAAGTTTATGCTCAATGAGACAGAAGATACGGACGTGACGTCATCAAGTAAAAACAAGAAGCCTTTCACGTTTGAATCATGTAAGTAAAAAAAGCGTGTGATTGCGCGAGCTTTTGCGGGAAACCGCCATCATCTGTCCTGTCGTATTTCATGATTTGCAGAGAATTTTACTCCTGTTTATTTTGACTTGAGACAGAGCAGTGTGGTTTGGTTTGTTGGGGATCCGAAAAATAGTTTGTGGTTTGCGAAGTTATTTCCGGGTTCTGGGGGAACTTTTTCCTAAACAGCTTTCTCCCATCCTGTCTTCCTTCTCTCTTTTATTTCGAGACGTGGTTTGCGAAGTTATTTCCGGGTTCTGGGGGAACTTTTTCCTAAACAGCTTTCTCCCATCCTGTCTTCCTTCTCTCTTTTATTTCGGGACGATAAGACATTAGTTGTTACAGTTCCCTCTATCAAACTTCTCGAGAATGATAAGACATTAGTTGTTACAGTTCCCTCTATCAAACTTCTCGAGGGAAAATGAAGAATTAACCCCAACTTCCTTTCTCGTCCATTACAGATAGTAACGAAGTGTCTTCGGCTGAGATCGACTCTATTCGTCGAGTGATAGCGAGCTTCCAGTTGTATCAGAAACGACTGTCGATAGCAAGTGAGGTGAATGATGATGATAATAAATGCGCCATCTGCTATAACTATGAGAACTCGGTCAAGTTTGAACCTTGTGGACATGAGTCTTGCAAGTGAGTAGAATATATACTAGTGCGCCATCTGCTATAACTATGAGAACTCGGTCAAGTTTGAACCTTGTGGACATGAGTCTTGCAAGTGAGTAGAATATATACTAGGTAGATTATAATAGTCTCTTGAGTGGAAGGTGACCAAGAATAGGCGAGGTTAACGCGGGAAGCGTGGTAGGCAGTAGACATTAAACTGCAGCCAACTAGAACTGGATGAACCGTGCACACAAGAAGACCTCATGCAAGCAAACCCAAAATCCACCCACGATGCCAATTTCTGGAAATTCAATATCTGTCAAGGTAAATTCCTAGATTGATATCTTAATTTCCAGGTTTTTAAACTAAAGCCCTAGATTGTGATCCCTTAATTCCCAGATTTTCAATCCCTAAATTGTGATCTCTAAATTCCTAGATTGTTGAGGTACACTCTTAGAACCTTTAATCTAATGCCTGGAGTTTCAGAGGAGACTAATCTCTAACCTAGGTTTTCCTATTTCTAGGTGGCTTCAATAAAGACCAAAATGAGGGAGTATACCAAATGCTATGTAGAATACAAGAACAAATTCAACCAAATCGATGATCCTGTGGCTGCTGAACTTAACAAATACTTTGAGGTAACTACCATTTTATCTGTTTAGACTTTAAAGTGAACTGTCCCGTTTTGTATGCTTCTGATGCCGGGTTCTAGAAAATTCTGAACCCCGGACTGTCTCATAGTTCCAAAAGGACTCGTCGATTTTCAGAACAAATTCAACCAAATCGATGATCCTGTGGCTGCTGAACTTAACAAATACTTTGAGGTAACTACCATTTTATCTGTTTGGACTTTATAGTGAACTGTCCCGTTTTGTATGCTTCTAATGCCGGGTTCTAGAAAATTCTGAACCCCGGATTGTTTCATAGTTCCAAAAGGACTAGTGTACCAATACCAACCCTGTACCGAACAAATTCAACCAAATCGATGATCCTGTGGCTGCTGAACTTAACAAATACTTTGAGGTAACTACCATTTTATCTGTTTGGACTTTAAAGTGAACTGTCCCGTTTTGTATGCTTCTAATGCTGGGTTCTAGAAAATTCTGAACCCCGGATTGTCTCATAGTTCCAAAAGGACTCGTCGATTTTCAAACCCATAGCGCTAGTGTACCATTCAGTGCCATGCATTTAATTTATGCCAAACGCACAACTCAACACGAAAAAGGTTCTAGAAAATTCTGAACCCCGGACTGTCTCATAGTTCCAAAAGGACTCGTCGGATTTTCAAACCCATAGCGCTAGTGTACCATTCAGTGCCATGCATTTGATTTATGCCAAACGCACAACTCAACCCGAAAATTCGTCAATCCGATTTCGCTGTAGAACCCAGCCTTAATACACAATTGCTCATGTTGTTCAAGTTTCCCCTATGTCTTTTTGATTCAGTGCCATGTATTTAATTTATGCCAAACGCACAACTCAACCCGAAAATTCGTCAATCCGATTTCGCTGTAGAACCCAGCATAAATGCATAAATACACAATTGCTCATGTTGTTCAAGTTTCCCCTATGTCTTTTTGGCTCAGGTATGTCGCAGCAACATCGACATGCAAGGCCGTCATGTGGCTTGGATCCTCAGTGCTATCTATTCTCCCAGTAAGCAAAATCAGTTGGCTTGGCTGCTCAGGACTGTTATAAGAACGCTAGAGAAGAGCTCAGGGGAAGGACCGCGGTTCAAATTTGTGCCTTGTTTCTATATCGAGTCTATGCTGATGATAGCTTCCGTGTTGCGGACACATTTCGACCCCTTGGTACCCATCCAGAACATTCCAGGTAATTTCAGATTATTTTGATATGTTTATTACTTTTTTTGGCAAAGCTTTTTTTACACTTGTCACTTTCAATTAATTACTTACAAATTTTCAATCATGTTTACTTACAAATTTTCAATCACGTTTCTGGGGATCGGTGGTTTGCTTCCATGTCAAGTCATAAAATTTAGCAAGGCATATTAATCGAGGAGCAACAATTTATTGTGACAATCACATGTCAAGTCATAAAATTTAGCAAGGCATATTAATCGAGGAGCAACAATTTATTGTGACAATCATTCGTTCTCAACATAATTAAAAGCCCGCCTTTCCATAGTTAAAATTCATTCTCAACATAATTAAAAGTCCGCCTTTCCATAGTTAAAATTCCGCCTTAATATAAATCAAAATTGAAATGATTTTGTTCTCATTCTCAAAGTCCGCCTTTCCATAGTTAAAATTCCGCCTTAATATAAATCAAAATTGAAATGATTTTGTTCTCATTCTCTTGTCTAGATTATTTTGACTTGCTGAAGAGCGTGGCAGAATTCCTAGCATGTCACATACCAGACCCTAGAATCACGGATAAAAACGTGCGAGATACTTTGAGAGAAAGCGCTGCGGGATTCTTTTGCTCTCCTTTGACTTTGAAATGCATGGAGGGCGTATCAAGTGAAAGGTAAGTTATAAACTTTTAAGTTATCTGAATTTCGTACTCAATTGAGTTGGCTGATAAAAAAAAGCTAATCAGATTGCGAGGGTGAAACTAAAACGAAACGGGATTCTTTTGCTCTCCTTTGACTTTGAAATGCATGGAGGGCGTATCAAGTGAAAGGTAAGTTATGAACTTTGAAGTCAAAGTTATCTGAATTTCGTACTCAATTGAGTTGGCTGATACTGCGGGATTCTTTTGCTCTCCTTTGACTTTGAAATGCATGGAGGGCGTATCAAGTGAAAGGTAAGTTATGAACTTTGAAGTCAAAGTGATCTGAATGTCGTACTCAATTGAGTTGGCTGATCGGGATTCTTTTGCTCTCCTTTGACTTTGAAATGCATGGAGGGCGTATCAAGTGAAAGGTAAGTTATGAACTTTGAAGTCAAAGTTATTTGAATTTCGTACTCAATTGAGTTGGCAGATATAAAAAAAGCTAATCAGATTGCGAGGGTGAAACTTAAACGAAGTTTAAACACTCCTAATCTGTTCAAACACCCTGAAAATTGACTCTTGGGGAGTTGAAAAATTAACAAAAATATCCTTTCTTCTCACAGCATGGAAAGTTTCATCCGAGCTCTTCTGAAAGCATACGATGGTTCCAACTGGGCTCAGACCAACTGGATCTTGGTTCGAATCTGGCACGGGTCAGGATTTGCCTTCCGCTACACACACTCTCCCCACCTGTCCAAATTTGGACCGGATCTAGTGTTGACCGATACGAACTTGATTTGTCAGCGAAACAATCCTTGTCCTTCCACTGTGTATCAGAAGAAAATACAGCGACTATTGCTGCAGGTAAATGTTTGCCCTAGTCAAGTGAAGACAAAGTATTCTAATTCATTCTCCAATTATAATGCTACTTGGCAAAGTATTCCGTTTGGAAAATATTGTTAAATGTTTATCTTTCAATAATTAATATACCATACCTACCGACTTTGTTTATCCTTCTTGAATAGGACTTTTGTGGTGAGCTAAGGTATCACAATGGTACATTAATATTTCCTAATTATAAGAACGTTCCGATGCCAGCCTAGTTAGCTTGGTTGGTAGCGCGTCGGCCTTGTAAGCGCTAGAACACGGGTTCGATTTTATCCTGAACGAATAATCTTCTTTCTCGGAACGGCTGGCTTTCTCCTATCCATCCTGTCTTCCTTCTCTCTTCGATTTTGGGACGATCTCACTTCGTTGTTTATCTTTCAATAATTAATATACCATACCTACCGACTTTGTTTATCCTTCTTGAATAGGACTTTTGTGGTGAGCTAAGGTGTCACAAGAACGTTCCGATGCCAGCCTAGTTAGCTTGGTTGGTAGCGCGTCTGCCTTGTAAGCGCTAGAACACGGGTTCGATTTTATCCTGAACGAATAATCTTCTTTCTTCGAACGGCTGGCTTTCTCCTATCCATCATGTCTTCCTTCTCTCTTCGATTTTGGGACGATAAGACCCTCTATCAAATCTCTTTAAAAAAAAATAGTCGGGTTCAAATTTAAATCTCACTTCGTTGTTTCATTTGGTTATCCTCAGGAGTCTCACAGCTGCTGATCCAGAGTTCTGAAGATAGTGAGATCCCTCTCCATCTCCACTGTCCTACATTATAATTACAGTCAGCAAAGTGAATGAATGTAATACCAGCGCTGTGCTGCACTTTACAGTACCTCCACCTTCCGTCAGCACGGTTGCTGATTCAAAGTTCTGAAGATCCTTTCCCCCTTACTCTTCCAAATGGAAAGGATCCCAATTTCATCTCCATCTCCCTACTTCATATTTTATAGGTGTCTATTCTTCTAGTCCAAATACAGTAATTGAAAATTCCTTGTATACCTCCTACTTAGCTCGTAGATGATTGTCATTGTACTTGTACATATTCAACAAATCATATGTTTTATGTACAGAAGTTTTAGTGTACACATCGGTGTAGGTAAATTTAGAGAACGTATAGTAGTGTAAATTTATTGTGTAGACACTGTAGACTACACAAATAGTTATAGAGCACGAATAGTTAATCTAGAGTTGTATTAGATTCTTACTAATTGTATAAGATTCTTTAAATTATGGTTCTTTTAAATAGAGGAAAAAGGATTTACATAAGTACGTAATGTTTCCTCTACGTAACAAATAATGAGTCTCTTGTCCTACAGACAGAAAATGGTCAGGAGTCCAATCAAGAGTCGGCGTCAGCGTTTCTCAACTCTCTTCTCAATCAGCTCAACTGGGCCTTTTCCGAGTTCATCAGCATGATTCAGGGCATCCAGAATCTCTCCACTGAGAGGGCCGTGCTGCAGACACGCCATCTGGTGATTACGGCCACTTGTTTTGACATCCTGGTGTGTTTGTTGCGGGTCCTGGAGATGATTGTGGTGCTAGCCCGACCTCTGTTCACGGACCCAGCGAGGCCTAACTCCGCCAGTATGCTGGAACGATTGTGTCAGGTATGTAGTTACAATATGGGAACAATACCTACTAGAGGAAAAATGGCCTCATTGTCAAATATCCCGACATTTGCAACATACATATTGTATACAATATGGGAACATATACACTTGGGTTGTGGCTAAACACAGGCTAATGTCCCGAGAAGTGCGAACTTTTTCAATATTTTGGCTTTGAAAAGCGGCCGCAAACCGTATATTTGATCTACATAATTTATCGGAACTTTGGCCCTAATTAACGGCCGAACCGTACTTTCTTTAAACACGGCCCAGGAACATTAATGACATACAAAATTTATTGAATCTCTATGTTAAGTTTGAGCCACTCTGGCCGAAACCTAAAGTCTTTTTCGGAATTTTGGCCTTAAGCAGCAGCCAAACCGGTACATTTCTCGAGACGGTTTTTTATTTTTATTTATTATTATTATTTTTACGGCTTTCTTTTAAGTGTCAGTGTTCTCCTGGTGGAGCTCTTCCACCCAACCACTTGATTTATTCTATTTTGATCTGCTTCAGATCCTGTGCCAACTGTTGCTCCGATGTTCCTCAAGTGCTGGCTGTTTCAACTATATCATCAACTTGGACATCAAAGTACCGGAGATTCTAACCATTGACCATTTCCCCATCCTGTCTGCTATAGCTGGCATTCTGATTAGTCTGTATCAATTATTTATTGTTTTATCGTCTAATTTTAGGCAATCATAGGTACCTTGTTCTCTTTCTCCATCTATTTCCTTACTATCCCTTTATTTCCTTTTAACTTCCCCTATTTCCATATCGTAGAATGGCTAGAAATTAAAGAGTTATCACTAAATTTAATGATATATCTCTTTCCTTACATGCACAAATCAAAGACGTGACATTGTGACAGTCATGGGAACAATAAGATGAATAATGACAAGCACGTTCAGTGCGTTGTGTAAATGGGTCAAAAATTGTGTAAATGAGACTAAGTTTGTGTAAATGGGTCAAAAATTGTGTGTAGGTTAATGGGACAAAGTTTGTGAAAATGGGTCAAAAATTGTGTAATGAAACAAATACTTAAGGGTATGTAAATGAGTCAAAAAGAGTGTGTAAATGGGACAGATAAGTGTGTGTATGTAGGTAAATGGGATAATAAAGTTCAAACATGACAGTTGTTACGATATAAGAAGGCCTATCAAACACAAATAGGAATTTTCCTTACATACATATGAATTGAAATAGAATCAACCACACGTATCAAATTTGTTTTAAAATAAGCCCAATGTGTCTCATTTCAAACTTAGTAAAATTCTTTGAATCGTATGTTTGATGTACTGCTAAAATTTACGTTGTGTAAAAAGGAGGTATGTACTTGATTTCTTTTTTCTTCAATTTGCCTCATTGATTCAAAATTTACTTGCAGAAAAGTGATATTGATGGTAAATAAATATAAAATATGTACCAGTGTTTCTTTGAAATGCTCACTTCAATTCGAACCCGCCTTAGACATACCTTGAGAAAAGAAACTACTGGAATTAGTAAACTACATAGATTTGTAATACAAAGAAAAATAATGTGATATTTTATTTTATAAACTTTTTTTGGGATATGTAATATACGTCAATATAATACGCAAAAAATGCGCTTACCAATAAACCTACACAATATAGGATACATTCGATGGGTACGATATTTCAGCCCCTCAAATGTCAAGTGTTGAACATTTTCAACATACTTCTAAAGGAATTTTTCCCTCAATAAAATTGTAATTTACTGGGAGTTGTTTTACAAAACATCATACAGCACAGACATACTTAATTACTTATTTAACAACCGTGTATTTACTACTTGCAGTAGATAGATACTTGTATGGAAATGCCAATTTCATTATTTTTAAATGTAGGAATTTTCACGGATATTTCCAGTAAAAATAACGCAAAGAGCAAAGGAATATAAGGGGAATTGCCTTATGGATTGTTCTTTTCTGCTTAATGGTGTCCATTTCTCCTACAAAAGTGCCGCCGCTTTCCCGAAAGAAAGTTGCACGTAGTCTCAGAACATGAATCAATACAGACATACAGAGGTTATATCTCGATTACCTTTCTTGTGAATAGAGACATTACTTTCAGGTCAATTGTCACCGAAAGACTTTAACTTTTTTTTTCTAAATTGAATTTCTGCATATTTCCGATGAAAGCTCGTCCACCCCCATTCCACTCATCAACCTTCATTGCCTTCAAAATACGAAAGTAGGAACATCATTGGAAAGAATGGTCCATTGAAGATACTTGCCTTCTTGCCTACCTTTAATGGTCTTTCATTTTCATAATGTTATGTAGGTACCTTGTTTTCTTAAGTAGGTCCCTCTGTAGATACATAGGTACATGTATTTTCTTCACTTCAAATGGGAGTTTGAAGGAAACCATGTGTTTGAATTTTAAATGTGTTTCACATTGAAATGAAAGTAATGAAACTTGGCGTTAACCTCGTCTAGTGATTACTATCTACTAATGAGTCAATTATTATTATTGAAGTTGACATGTATGTAGATACTGGAGGTTTTTTGTCAGGATTTATGGGTCTAACAAGCTTCTTAACCTGAGACATTCTTATTTGCTGATCCAACTTTTCATCCATAGGTCCTGTATCAACCACCATCTGCTCAACACGCGGCTCTGTTTCTTCTGCAAGACTACCATTACCAAAGTCATCGAATGCAACACCGGCGCTGTGCTGCATGACTTTACAGTACCTCCACCTTCCGTCAGCACGGCTGCTGATCCAGAGTTCTGAAGATAGTGAGATCCCCCTCCATTTCCACTGTCCCACATTATAATTATTTTACAGTACCTCCACCTTCCGTCAGCACGGCTGCTGATTCAAAGTTCTGAAGATCCTTTCCCCCTTACTCTTCCAAATGGAAAGGATCCCTATTTTATCTCCATCTCCCTACTTCATATTTTATAGGTGTCTATTCTTCTAGTCCAAATAAAGTAATTGAAAATTCCTTGTATACCTCCTACTTAGCTCGTACATGATTGTCATTGTACATATTCAACAAATCATATGAAGCGAGAGAGAAATACGAGGCTTCGATCAAGACCATCTTGGATTCAGTCACAGGTGAGAAAATATATTTTCTACGACATAATGTATCTTTCGTAGTTGACATTAAGCTAAAATTACCCGTATGCCAAGAATTCTACTTAGGCCTAACTCCGCCAGTATGCTGGAACGATTGTGTCAGGTATGTAGTTACAATATGGGAACAATACCTACTAGAGGAAAAATGGCCTAATTGTCAAATATCCCAACATTTGCAACATACATATTGTATACAATATGGGAACATATACACTCGGGTTGTGGCTAAACACAGGCTAATGTCCAGAGAAATGCGAACTTTTTTTTTAACTTTTTCAATATTTTGGCTTTGAAAAGCGGCCGCGAACCGTATATTTGATCTACATAATTTATCGGAACTTTGGCCCTAATTAACGGCCGAACCGTACTTTCTTTAAACACGGCCCAGGATCATTAATGACATACAGAATTTAGCAGCCAAACCGGTACATTTCTCGAGACGGTTTTTAATTATTTTTAACGGCTTTCTCTTAAGTGTCAGTGTTCTCCTGGTAGAGCTCTTTCACCCATACACTTAATTTATTCTATTTTGATCTGTTTCAGATCCTGTGCCAACTGTTGCTCCGATGTTCCTCAAGTGCTGGCTGTTTCAACTATATCATCAACTTGGATATCAAAGTACCGGAGATTCTAACCATTGACCATTTCCCCATCCTGTCTGCTATAGCTGGCATTCTGATTAGTCTACCTCCCTCTACAAAATCCTGGATACGGCCCTGGTCAACCACCTCACGTCACTAGCGGTTGTTAACCTCCAAGTATACTCGGATACTATTTGGACATGGTCCCTGAGAATGCTATATCATGTGGTAGATTCCAGACTTCAAGTATTTCGTCATGTCTGTCTATATTGTATTAGACTTGTAGCTTGTAGAACAAATAATATTGTGAACCTATTTGTTGTCCCATTGTCTTGTAGTATGTTGTAGTTAATTAATATAGGCCGGGCGGCGCTTCGAACTCTTGACGTTCGCGCGCCTCCCGGCACGCTTGATGTATTTATTAAGTTTCAGTAGAGTTGTATTTTTTTATTTATTTATTTTTTTTTTTTTTCGGAATTTCCCATCTTTAGAAGCTCGTTTTCTCTCTTTAGCCGTTATAGATCCTGTACTAAACCATAGGTCCCATAGGAAATCCAAGATGGTGCGCTATCGGAATCAGTTCCGTTTCTGGAAGGCAAATACAACTAAGTTTAACATTATTTATTTTGGTGGCGGGATGTATGAATTTCTAAATTTTTTTTCCTTTCCAGAAAAATGATCTTTCTTAACTGTAGATACCTCTGAGGTTCTATGTGGTAAATTTATCTGTGTTATTAGCATTTAGTATTATTCATTCTCTCCTTTCGTATAGTTTTTTTACTTTTGTTTTTAACGATGTTATTTTGTTGTTTCTAGATTTTGTTAGTATATGTAACGACCCTTATCAATTATTTATTGTTTTATCGTCTAATTTTAGGCAATCATAGGTACCTTGTTCTCTTTCTCCATTTTCTGGTACTCACTTTTAACCACCCATGTCCCAGATTAACCTCCCATGTCCCATGTTTACCACTCATGTCCCATGTTTCAGACTTCCCCTCCATTCCTCCTGTCACCCGCGCCCTCCTGTCGGAGAATTTTCCCCTCCAATCTGTCAAGTTTATGCTCAATGAGACAGAAGATAAGGACGTGACGTCATCAAGTAAAAACAAGAAGCCTTTCACATTTGAATCATGTAAGTAAGGATAGCAAAAAAGCGTGTGATTGTGCGAGCTTTTGTGGGAAATCGCCATCTGTCGTATTTTATGATTTGCAGAGAATTTTACTCCTGTTTATTTTTGCTTGAGACATGTTTCTTTAATTGCATTTTCTGGTACTCACTTTTAACCACCCATGTCCCAGATTAACCTCCCATGTCCCATGTTTACCACTCATGTCCCATGTTTCAGACTTCCCCTCCATTCCTCCTGTCACCCGCGCCCTCCTGTCGGAGAATTTTCCCCTCCAATCTGTCAAGTTTATGCTCAATGAGACAGAAGATACGGACGTGACGTCATCCCAACAGGGTAGTATAAAGAAACGTATTTCTCATTTTAATCTGCATGGCTAAATCTAATTCGCATTCATAGCTGAACTAGGTTCCATGAAAGCAATGTTTTAAAGCTGCTGTGACGTCATCAAGTAAAAACAAGAAGCCTTTCACGTTTGAATCATGTAAGTAAAAAAAGCGTGTGATTGCGCGAGCTTTTGCGGGAATCCGCCATCATCTGTCGTATTTCATGATTTGCAGAGAATTTTACTCCTGTTTATTTTTGCTTGAGACAGAGCAGTGTGGTTTGGTTTGTTGGCGATCCGAAAAAAAGTTCGTGGTTTGCGAAGTTATTTCCGGGTTCTGGGCGAACTTTTTCCTAAACAGCTTTCTCCCATCCTGTCTTCCTTCTCTCTTTTATTTCGGGATGATAAGACATTAGTTGTTACAGTTCCCTCTATCAAACTTCTTGAGGGAAAATGAAGAATTAACTTAGCTAGCTAAAGGTTTAAGAGTTAATAGTTTTCCCCTAATTTACCTATTAAAGAAAGTAATGAAATAACAAATTCGATACCTTAAATGTCAGTTTCACGACACTACTAGGTAGTAATTCAATAGCCACGGGTAAAGAGCATTTTATGAGGTAAATTTAATAACAAGTATAGGTCGTTAAAGAGGATTTTTTCTTTTTTTGAAATATTGTATTCCTCCAGCAAAACCGGGTAGTAAATTCAACCCCTAAACTAAATATGCAAGTAAAGGGACTTTTTAGACCCAACAGGGTAGTATAAAGAAACGTATTTCTCATTTTAATCTGCATGGCTAAATCTAATTCGCATTCATAGCTGAACTAGGTTCCATAAAAGCTGCTTTCTAGGAAGGCAGCCCTGCTAAGTATGCAGGTTAAGTGTTACTTGCTTTACTAGTTACACCTAGGCATACAACTCATACGAGTATATCATTTATTGTGTTGTTTCTTTCTTGGAATTTGACGTCTCTTAATTCGGTACTACCCCATTCTCAATACCCGCGGCAATTTACGACGTTTTTTTTTAATACCTACCTATAATTCAAAATCAAAATAAATGTACAAAATAGCGGTCAGGCAGACCTTAACGTTTCTTTCCCAGACCGGACCAGAGTAGGTTGGGGTCATACATGTTGCTTCGTCTCAAATTCTGTCCATCCGAATAATCGACAAAGTTCCGAATCTTGTCAGAGGCCTTGTGGGGTCGAAATCCATAGCCCCGGGGAATCTGCAGTGTGAAGTCTTTATCTGAAATCAGATGTGAGGACATTGGGATGCATAAGGAGTAAGAATAACTAAAAATTTCACGATTCTAAGCAATGTACAGACAAATCTACAATTTTATTTATATAGATATTATAATAGTCTTTTGAGTGGAAGGTGACCAAGAATAGGCGAGGTTAACGCGGGAAGCGTGGTAGGCAGTAGACATTAAACTGGGGCCAACTAGAACTGGCTGAACCTTGCACACAAGAAGACCTCATGCAAGCAAACCCAAATCCATCCACGATGCCAATTTCTGGAAATTCAAGATCTGATTTTCAAGTTTGTTTCCGGCGACGGAAAGTAAGTAAGTAGACATAAGACACCTAACCCTTAGTGCTCCAGTATTATATGGTCAAAATTCTCATATACATAGGTAATCAGTAGTTAAAGTGGGTATGACTTGTATTTGGCAACATGGCTCAGTAACGTACCTGTCAAAGAACTCGCCTGGTAAACAGGAAAGTGCGGGTTGAATCCCAGGCATGGAGTTTTATCCTCATGTATTCTAGAATTTAAACACAGTATAGAGCTCTAAGGGTTAGTAGGTGGTAGAGAACGTCTTCGGCGTTAACCTCGTCTAGTGATTACTATCTACTAATGAGTCAATTATTATTATTGAAGTTGACATGTATGTAGATACTGGAGGTTTTTTGTCAGGATTTATGGGTCTAACAAGCTTCTTAACCTTCAATATCTGATGTTCAAGTTTGTTTCCGGAGACAAAGTAAGTAAGTAGACATAAGACACCTAACTGACCTAACCCTTAGTGCTCCATCATTATATGGTCAAAATTCTCATATACATAGGTAATCAGTAGATAAAGTGGGTAGGTATGACGTATGACTTGTATTTGGCAACATGCCTCAGTAACGTACCTGTCAAAGAACTCGCCTGGTAAACAGGAAAGTGCGGGTTGAATCCCAGGCATGGAGTTTTATCCTCATGTAATCTAGAATTTAAACACAGTATAGAGCTCTAAGGGTTAGGTGGTAGAGAACGTCCTCGGCGTTAACCTCGTCTAGTAATTACTATCTACTCATGAGTCAATTATTATTATTAAAGTTGACATGTATGTAGATACTGGAGGTTTTTTGTCGGGATTTATGGGTCTATCAAGCTTCTTAACCGGAGGACATTGTGAGATGTATCTGAGCGCTTGGCAGTTTGCCAGGCCAAGCACGCCTGTGTAAGTGTGTATCTTTATTTTATTAAATCTACACAAGACTAGAAAGTTTTGGCATTGCTGAGGACATTGTGAGATGTATCTGAGCGCTTGGCAGTTTGCCAGGCCAAGCACGCCTGTGTAAGTGTGTATCTTTATTTTATTAAATCTGCACAAGACTAGAAAGTTTTGGCATTGCCAACTTACGTGACGATAATTGAAACGTGAGACGTAAATTGACTAATATTCGTCAAATAACGTTAAAGAGTTCTGTTAACGGCTATTTTTGGCTGCAAAAAAATTGCATCATTACGTAGAATCCGATGTAATGACAAGGTGTCAAAAAAGTTAAATAAAATAATAAAGAGTTTATTGCCATTTTGATTTTGTACACAATGAAATAACTGCTACATTATGGGGCGTTTTCAGTTTCCACTCACTCGACATTTGCCGATCGGCATGATCTATTTCCATTTAAACGAAATATTATTTAAATGACGAGTGAATGGAATTAGACTCGTGTGGTCTGTATCCTAGCTTGCCCATCCTGTAGCATGTCCCTATTGTCCCTCATTACTTTGGCCAGAAGGGATACAATACGAGCACTGCCCATTTATTTCTTTTGTTTGTTAAATTTAGATCCAAGACATACTGCAGGAATAGCACTAATGCTGGAATAGACCTAAAACGTCCCATTATCCCGTTAGGCTAATCCTCCACCCTTTGTTTTAGCCCCCCGCCCCCCAGCAGTTGTATTATGCATCATATCCTGATGGAAATCATGTCACTATTTTAATGTCAGTAGTCAGTAGGCATTTCTAAAACAGAGCTCATGTTGATCTGTATTGTTGAAACCTAAATTTGTGTGCAATTCAATCATTCCCAAAGTCCAAATGTACCTAACCTCTTCAGTCTAATTCTATTCAATTCAATTCTACATTCGCCTAATGCTTTCATAGGTACTCGGTACCAACCCACCTATTTGATTAATTAATGATTGTCAAAATTAATTTTTTTTTATTTTATCGTGTCTGAAGAGTCAAATCTGTCTTGTCTGAAAAGGCTGATTGGGATGACAGAAATTTAATCATTTTAATTAATCAGTCGATTTTTTCAATTATTTATTTTTAAAAGGTAGGGCGGGACAGACAAACCCACATAACTTTTTATTTAGAAAAAAGTAATTTAGTGCCAGGTGACGCGGAAATTTAACATTATTGTACATGTGTCAATTAAATGTTCACTTTTTTTCGCCTTCTGTATTTTCCAATTATCATTTTTCATACATGGATTAATTTGATTTTTCATAGTTGATTTGTTTATCCTCACATGTTGTGACATACCTACCTACCTACATAATTATGTTGGATACCTGGTTCAAGTTAATGCTATTCATGTAGGATTTAGGGGTAGATGTGCATGTGTGATTGGTTTTTCTATGACATCAGTCAGTTGTCAGTATCATCGGAAAATCAAAATTTCAAAATCATTGCATCCCAGTTCATTAAGTTCATTACCTACCTACATTACCAACTAGTTAAAATGGGTATTATGCCTGACTTCAACACGTCGTCTGTCAAGCATGTTTGAACGTATGATGTGGCGGGTAATAACAGACAGGTTGAATCAGGCTGAATGATTGAATTTGTATCAAGCAACAGGCGCCATTTCAGACCGTTTTTTGTCTGTGATCTTTTTCCCGCCGCGAAAGCTTCTTCATTGAGAACAACATTGTGCTTTTTTTAAATATAAATGAAGGTGGAATAAGTTACCCCCGAGAACCAATGATGTCCCAACTTACGGCTTACGGTACATAAATATTACGTAGAGAACGTTTGAATATTGGTTGTTATTTGATACAATGAAAATGAAAACTTTAAGGGTGTCACGTAGCTTGTTTGAGAACTTGAAATCAACTTGTACTTGGGAGTTTCTGAACTTAATAATAAAAGGGGTACGTAGGAAATCTGAGAAAACTTTTTCCGTTTGGCGTTAGACAAATATTTGGCAAAACATAAATTGGGCAGGTGCCTACATCACTACACCTACACCAGTAGATACACCCCACTAGATTTATGTAGGAAATGAGCTTCTACTTCTTTTGTAGGCGTAGGCGGTACTCGTATTAGGGCTGTAGGCAGCTACTCTCTATGAATTATTTGTCCCCAGAGATGTCGCGAAACCCCAAAGGGAAGTCAGCTTTTTTTAACTTTTAGAACTAGGCACCTAGTTCTAATTAACTTTAAAGAAACATTTTATTATTCTTGGTTGGTCAACTGTTAGTATTCACTATTTAGAAGAAGAATTTTTTTTTTAAAAAAAAAGATGAGTGTTTCACCGCCGTTTTTATTTCGTAGCAATGAAACAACTGCTACATTGGACGCATGTGGTCTGTGTCGTAGCATGCCCATCCCGTAGTATGCCTCTCATCAGATGGGCGAGAAGAGGCACAATACTCCCCATTTAGGTGCTGGGTCAACACGAGAACACCATAAAGTAACCCGTTGAAATATTTGCAATCGAAAAACGAGTACAAATTTTTGTCGATGGTGGGATTCAAACCCGGGACCTTCTGCATGGCAAGCAAGCGCGTTACCACTGGACTAACCGTGCCCCCAAACACTTTCATTTGGACAGCAAAGGAATATAAGGGGAATTGCCTTATGGATTGTTCTTTTCTGCTTAATGGTGTCCATTTCTCCTACAAAAGTGCCGCCGCTTTCCCGAAAGAAAGTTGCACGTAGTCTCAGAACATGAATCAATACAGACATACAGAGGTTACATCTCGATTACCTTTCTTCTGAATAGAGACATTACTTTCAGGTCAATTGTCACCGAAAGACTTTTACTTTCTTTTTCCAAATTGAATTTCTGCATATTTCCGATGAAAGTTCGTCCACCCCCCATCCCATTCATCAACCTTCATTGCCTTCAAAATCCGAAAGTAGGAACATCATTGGAAAGAATGGTCCATTGAAGATCCTTGCCTTCTTGCCTACCTTTAATGGTCTTTAATTCTCATAATGTTATGTAGGTACCTTGTTTTCTTAAGTAGGTCCCTCTGTAGATACATAGGTACATGTATTTTCTTCACTTCAAATGGGAGTTTGAAGGAAACCATGTGTTTGAATTTTAAATGTGTTTCACATTGAAATGAAAGTAATGAAACTTTTGAAAGTGAAATAAAACGAAATGGCAGTTGTTGCCGGGGACGGCTATCAAGACAATGCCTAGAATCAGTGCCAATTGAACCCTATAGAACACCAACCTTTGTAGAAAATACACGTCTCCTTTGAAAAGCACGTAGTTAGCTACGATTTTCCTAAATATCCTGCAGCCCCTTAAACCAGACACTTCCATACCCCCTGCACATTGTATTATACCTGCCCTACGTCATATGTAAAAGTAGTTTGCTTATTCCTGTGCCAAATGAAGTTAATGAAGTCTCGAGTGCCCGAGGGCTTAGGAACGGAGAGCTAAATCCAACTCGAAAAAAGTTAATTCCTTTTAAAAAAAAGGTAGGTTGTAGGTTTTTTGTTGATGGAATTTCAGTGTGACATACCGTTCCCGAGATATTGTTAAACTAGACCGAAAACCGCCAAAAAGCGGTAAAATGCCGCCAACCAATGCACCGATCTTAACCAAGAGCTTCGTGTCGCATCCTTGCCACATTTGACAGCTACATACCAAATTTCAAGTCGCTAGCTCTTACCGTTCTCGAGATATTTTGTTTAGAGTTTCAGTGTGAACACATGTACATATCTATGCTACGTTACAAATGCGTTCATGGGGAGTTTAATTTCAAAAGGTTAATGGAAAATGTAAACACGGACGTAACATTTTCCAGTGGATGAATGAGAGGTTATAAGAGCCACTTGACTTGGACACTTGAAGTGGTTCTCAAAATTAAATTACGCCATCCCCCATCAGATATTCTGAGGCAATAGGCATCGAAGGTTATCGATTGCAGAAGCTGAATTTCAGTTGCCCTGCATTTGAAGTACGTTGCTTCTTGAAAGTGACCTCCATTCTGAATTTCTGTGGCTCCTAAGTTCGGGTTTACTTAAGAGATACAAGAAAAATAATAGAAAGTAAAAAGTATTTAAGGGGAGAACAGGAAAATGGAAGGAAAAGTGCTATTTCATTCCTATACATATTCTATTATTGTGGATGTGGGAACAAGTGCCTTCTTGTGGTAAAGATTAAGGGCCTCTTTCGCCCCAGAATATAAGGCCTTATGTTTTTTCAACATATTCATGAAAACTATCATGAGGACTTCACTTTAAATCAGCCCGGTAAATACCTTATTTAATTACCAGGAAGAAATGCTCTACCTAGGTAGTTACCTAGTTACCCACGTACATAACAGTAATGATGTGTCCTTTTTTCGACAAATAAGCCAGGTATCAATTGAAAACTATCATGAGGACTTCACTTTAAATCAGCCCGGTAAATACCTTATTTAATTACCAGGAAGAAATGCTCTACCTAGGTAGTTAACTAGTCACCCACGTACATAGGTACATAGCAGTAATGATGTGTCCTTTTTTCGACAAATAAGCCAGGTATCAACAAATAAGCTGAAAAAGCTCTCATGAAATGTCGTCATGTTGAAATGTAAACTAGAAAGGGAAAGGATAAAACCAAGAAAATTGAAAACAAACAATAGGAAACACAATTTGACAGCTTGACGGATGCTGTGCCATTTTTTACCCCTTTTAATTTCGTCAGTATTTATTTTTGTATGCTTGGTGTTTGGACGCTCGACCTTAGGCAGGGATAACTTTTTCCTTTTTTAAATTTAATAAGGTTTCCTTTTTAGACGATCTTTTTCTTGTCCGAAATGACATAATCGAAGGTTATCGATTGCAGAAGCTGAATTTCAGTTGCCCTGCATTTGAAGTACGTTGCTTCTTGAAAGTGACCTCCATTCTGAATTTCCGTGGCTCGTAAGTTCGGGTTTACTTAAGAGATACAAGAAAAATAATAGAAAGTAAAAAGTATTTAAGGGGAGAACAGGAATAGGGAAGGAAAAGTGCTATGTATTTCATTCCTATACATATCCTATTATTGTGGATGTGGGAACAAGTGCCCTCTTGTGGTAAAGATTAAGGGCCTCTTTTGCCCCAGAATATAAGGCCTTATGTTTTTAAAACATATTCATGAAAACTATCATGAGGACTTCACTTTAAATCAGCCCGGTAAATACCTTATTTAATTACCAGGAAGAAATGCTCTACCTAGGTAGTTAACTAGTCACCCACGTACATAGGTACATAGCAGTAATGATGTGTCCTTTTTTCGACAAATAAGCCAGGTATCAACAAATAAGCTGAAAAAGCTCTCATGAAATGTCGTCATGTTGAAATGTAAACTAGAAAGGGAAAGGATAAAACCAAGAAAATTGAAAACAAACAATAGGAAACACAATTTGACAGCTTGACGGATGCTGTGCCATTTTTTACCCCTTTTAATTTCGTCAGTATTTATTTTTGTATGCTTGGTGTTTGGACGCTCGACCTTAGGCAGGGATAACTTTTTCCTTTTTTAAATTTAATAAGGTTTCCTTTTTAGACGATCTTTTTCTTGTCCGAAATGACATAATTATGTATTAAAGAATTTACCTAGGTACTTTAGATACTAGGAAGTAAGAAGTATTTAATTTTGAACTTTTCTTGTGGGATGAAAACGTTTTCAAGTGGTTTGATAATGCAGTTTTTTCGAGTGAAGCTTTCAGCAAAAAAGGTTCATGAAGTTTTCATAATCTCCGGCTTTATAGCTATAGTAGAAAAGCAGGTATCCTTGTATCCTCCTGACCAGGCCTAGCTGAAAACTTTAGATCCTTTATAGAAATCCGAGACTTTTTCACTCTTCGGTAAAAAAAAGGTGAGCTTGAATTTTTTGTTTTAATAAAAATTTCGACCTTAGGCAGGGATAACTTTTTCCTTTTTTAAATTTAATAAGGTTTCCTTTTTAGACGATCTTTTTCTTGTCCGAAATGACATATGTATTAAAGAATTTACCTAGGTACTTTAGATACTAGGAAGTAAGAAGTATTTAATTTTGAACTTTTCTTGTGGGATGAAAACGTTTTCAAGTGGTTTGATAATGCAGTTTTTTCGAGTGAAGCTTTCAGCAAAAAAGGTTCATGAAGTTTTCATAATCTCCGGCTTTATAGCTATAGTAGAAAAGCAGGTATACTTGTATCCTTCTGACCAGGCCTAGCTGAAAACTTTAGATCCTTTATAGAAATCCGAGACTTTTTCACTCTTCGGTAAAAAAAGGGGAGCTTGAATTTTTTGTTTTAATAAAAATGTTAAAAACAAAATTGTACAGAAAAAAGTTTTGTTTACACTGACAGTTTAGTTTGTTTCTCTGTATTTACAAACAACTTAGTAGGTAGGTAGGTAGGTAAATATGTAGGTTATACTTTGGTAAAAAAAGAAAGTTTATTAAGCTCAATTTAAAGTTTTATGAAAAATTCCTTTGACTCTTTATCTTTACTCGGGGAAAAATATCTACTCTTTCTAAAAAATGAGCGATGGACCTCCATTATTATTACTTCTTGCTCTTATCTTTTCTTTTTAAATATCTACCGTTACTTGAAACAAAACAAAATTGTACAGAAAAAAGTTTTGTTTACACTGACAGTTTAGTTTGTTTCTCTGTATTTACAAACAACTTAGTAGGTAGGTAGGTAAATATGTAGGTTATACTTTGGTAAAAAAAAGAAAGTTTATTAAGCTCAATTTAAAGTTTCATGAAAAATTCCTTTGACTCTTTATCTTTACTCGGGGAAAAATATCTTCTCTTTCTAAAAAATGAGCGATGGACCCCCATTATTATTATACTTCTTGCTCTTATCTTTTCTTTTTAAATATCTACCGTTACTTGAAACAAATTTCATTCCACAATTTTTTAAACAACCTTTTAGAAATTCTTCTCTATTGAATTCCAATAGCTTATTCTTTAGCTTTCATCTCAAGACATGATAAATATTTTTATAAAGGACACTTTGAGGGTATTTGTAGGTAGAGTACCCACAGGTCAAACGTCTAGCAACCTACGTAAAAACATAACTTGTTGACTACTTTCTGACTTGTTTGGTCAGTGAGGATGAATGTTGCATTTCCCAACTTGATCTATGTTCTGCACATAGGTACCTTCCTTCAGACCTTATTGAAGACAATAACCTTCCAAACGACTTCACATTTTACATGGAAAAAGCTCTTTTGACCCACCACCATTTTGCATTTTTAGAATTTCACTCCTACCCACAGGTCAAACGTCTAGCAACCTACGTAAAAACATAACTTGTTGACTACTTTCTGACTTGTTTGGTCAGTGAGGATGAATGACGTAAAAACATAGGTAACTTTCTTGTTGACTACTTTCTGACTTGTTTGGTCAGTGAGGATGAAATTTGCATTTCCCAACTTGATCTAAGTTCTGCACATAAATAGGTACCTTCCTTGAGACCTTATTGAAGACGATCTCCTTCCAAACGACTTCACATTTTACATGGAAAAAGCTCTTTTGACCCACCACCATTTTGCATTTTTTAGAATTTCACATTTCAGATTCTTTGCGAGAGAAAAATACCTATTCATTCAGTGAAAATTATTCACTGAATTCGGCACTCTCGTGGAAAATGAAAATCTAATTTGCTAATTTTCTTAATTTGTTTGAGATGCTAACGAGGAAAATCTCATAAAACTCATGCGTGAAAATTCAGACCTTAAATAAACTTCGAATCGGGAAAATGAAATGCTTCTCCCACTATTCGTTCTGAGAAAAACAATCTCTTTGGTCTAATAGGGATATTGTTAAAGAGGTTTGATAGAGAGAACCTAACCTAACCTAACCGTTTTAACATGCATGTTAAAACGCCTTATTCGGGAAAAAAACCCTGTGGAATGCAAGCCTAGACTGCTTAGGGCATGGAGGCTGATTAGATAAACAAATTATTTTCACCTCAGTTTTATAACCAAATTTACAAGACACGTTCAAGATTTATTTCTGCTTAGAAAAGGACTTTACTTAGCGTAGGTACCTACAGGTAGGTTTTATATAATTCCCAATTTACCTACATAGTTAATCTAATCATTTTCGTGCAAAGTTTTTGTTGGCCAACCAAAGGGTTTCCTTTGAACAACTTTTAGTGAAACCCAAAACTTCATCGAAGAAAATTACTTTTCTTCAGAACACCTTTGAGGTAGAATATAGGTAGTAAGTGGAGGTACAAAATTACGAATGACTAGCTTAAAATGATAATTTAACAACTCAAGGACATGAGTGAAATTTGAATTAGTTTGAAGAAGATTAGGGTAAAGTAAACAAGACTTCTAAGTCGGGTTGGGAGGGAATAGTTTGAAGGATGAACTATCAGGGGCGGCCTCAGGGGGGTCAACTTTAAAATCTTAAATGGAAACCCCCTACTTGTGATACATCATATCAAAGGTATTGCATTTTATGTACTGTATGGTAACTAATTTTATGTATTGTAATGGTAGCTAGGAACATTTAAAATCTTAAATGGAAACCCCCTACTTGTGATACATCATATCAAAGGTATTGCATTTTATGTACTGTATGGTAACTAATTTTATGCATTGTAATGGTAGCTAGGAACATAGTCAATGGAGCAGTTGCAGTTGGGTAAAAATTATGAATAAAAGGTCGATTCCTACGTAAAAAGTTGTGAAAAATCCAAATCTGAATTTAGGAGGACACCCATCTTTCGTTCCCTATCTTTCGCCAAGTACTTTTTGACACATCATCCACGTAGGTATGACAAAATGCAACTCCGTTTTGAACTTTTTACATTCGTCTGTTCTCTAGACGTTTTTTGTTGTTGTTGTTGTTGTTGTTGTTGTTGTTGTTGTTGTTGTTGTTGTTGTTGTTGCTGTTGTAGCAGCTTTCGCTGTAGTCGAATGGTGATGGCAGGATAAAGATACATAGATATATCTTTTCTATCTGCCTTACACCAGGATGGCGTCAGATAGACGTCGCGCACAAACAAACGAAGCGGGAGTCATGAATTATGACGTCATCACCTACGGGAGCATATGTCGTGACGTCAAACTTTACGATTTATCAGTATTATTTAAATCGATTTGTCTCGGTATCTAGAAGTCGTAGAAGAAAAAGAAAAATTCCGTTGGTCCTCATTTTTCCTGTTCTATGACTTTGAAACATCACACAAGTAAGCGCAACTGATCTATTCTATGGTAGGTCCCTAATTTTAGGAGGACACCCATCTTTCGTTCCCTATCTTTCGCCAAGTACTTTTTGACACATCATCCACGTAGGTATGACAAAATGCAACTCCGTTTTGAACTTTTTACATTCGTCTGTTCTCTAGACGTTTTTTGTTGTTGTTGCTGTTGTAGCAGCTTTCGCTGTAGTCGAATGGTGATGGCAGGATAAAGATATCTTTTCTATCTGCCATACACCGGGATGGCGTCAGATAGACATCTTTTTTTTCCAACCTTTATCTTAAACTATTCATAACAACTTCTCATTCTCATCCTATATCTCAACCCCAATGGTGATATAAAACAAAATCCAATGTAAATACATTGAGCAATTCATTTATTATGTGTTTAAAATGAATAAAATCCAATATGAAACTACCCCAATGGTGATATAAAACAAAATCCAATGTAAATACATTGAGCAATTCATTTATTATGTTTTTTTAAATGAATAAAATCCAATATCCGATTGGTGTTATTGCACAAATCAAAGACGTGACATTGTGACAGTCATGGGAACAATAAGATGAATAATGACAAGCACGTTCAGTGCGTTGTGTAAATGGGACAAAGTTTGTGTAAATGGGTCAAAAATTGTTTAAATAAAACAAATAAGGGTATGTAAACGAGTCAAAAAGAGTGTATAAATGGGACAGATAAGTGTGTGTGTGTAGGTAAATGGGATAATAAAGTTCAAACAAATTCCTAAAACTCCGAGGTGAACAACCTGTGGGACAGTCAATTAACTAACTAATAACCCCTGCCGGATCCAACTCTTACACGGAAATGAAAAGGAAGACGTCAAATAGAGAAGAGTGGAGAGCTTCTCACCAATTTTAGGATTGATTTTCATGATTATGAATCCCTACCGGAAACGGCCACAAAAGCCGACGGGAAATTTCATCTCATCTCTCTAGGGAGTATCTACCTACCTGTATAATAATCCATTGTATAGGTTATAGGTAGTAGGTATTTTACGTAGTATCTAGACTGCCTAACGCGTATATGAAGGTACCTGGACATAGGCGGCCTACCTGTATAATAATCCATTGTATAGGTTATAGGTAGTATTTTACGTAGTATCTAGACTGCCTAACGCGTATATGAAGGTACCTGGCCTCCACCTTTACTTTCACGTCCACCTCCAATTTGCCTTCACCTCTCTTTTCACCTCCACTTTCATCTCCACTTTCACCTCCACCTCCATTTTCGTCTCCACTTTCACTTCCACCTCCACTTTTGCCTTCACTTTTACCTCCATCTCCACTTTCACCTCCACCTCCATTTTCACCTCCACCTTCACTTCCAATAGGTTAGGTTAGGTTAATTCAGGTTAGGTTAAGTTAGGTTAGATTAGGTTGGGTTGGGTTGGGTTAGGTTAGGTTAGGTTGGGATGGGTTGGGTTGGGTTAGGTTAGGTTAGGTTAGGTTGGGTTAGGTTAGGTTGGGTTGGGTTGGGTTAAGTTAGGTTGGGTTGGGTTAAGTTAGGTTGGATTGGGTTAAGTTAGGTTGGGTTGGGTTAAGTTAGGTTGGATTGGGTTAAGTTAGGTTGGGTTGGGTTAAGTTAGGTTGGATTGGGTTAAGTTAGGTTGGGTTGGGTTAAGTTAGGTTGGATTGGGTTAAGTTAGGTTGGGTTGGGTTAAGTTAGGTTGGATTGGGTTAAGTTAGGTTGGGTTGGGTTAAGTTAGGTTGGATTGGGTTAAGTTAGGTTGGGTTGGGTTAAGTTAGGTTGGATTGGGTTAAGTTAGGTTGGGTTGGGTTAAGTTAGGTTGGATTGGGTTAAGTTAGGTTGGGTTGGGTTAAGTTAGGTTGGATTGGGTTAAGTTAGGTTGGGTTGGGTTAAGTTAGGTTGGGTTAGGTTAGGTTAGGTTAGGTTAGGTTAGGTTAGGTTGGATTGGGTTAAGTTAGGTTGGGTTGGG
>NW_007377814.1:38029-49359 GCF_000475195.1 Diaphorina citri | reverse complement strand
TACAATATGAAGAACTAAGGAAGGAATACAAACTTGCTAAAAAAGAACTCAACATGGAAATCACCAGAGCACGTGAAAAAAGCTGGAAAGAACTTTGTGAAGAAGTAGATAAGGACATATGGGGACTTGGGTACAAAATAGTGACAAAAAAAATCCATCCAGCACCACCGAAACTTACAAATGAATTGGAAGGCCGGATTTTGGATACGCTGTTTCCTCAGACCGAAGAAATCGAATGGCCAACACTAATGATAGACGAA
Organism: Diaphorina citri; assembly: GCF_000475195.1. Taxonomy (NCBI): domain Eukaryota; kingdom Metazoa; phylum Arthropoda; class Insecta; order Hemiptera; family Psyllidae; genus Diaphorina; species Diaphorina citri. Next base: position 49,099 of record NW_007377814.1, on the reverse strand, counting down.
GATGATATCCCACTATTCACTATTGATGAACTCCTAGAAGCGACCCTGAAGATGAAAGGGAAAAAGGCTCCTGGCCCAGACCAAATCACTGCAGATATCCTGAAAGTAGTTGTAAAAGCCTGTCCAACAACACTACTCAATATCTACAACTCGATAATCAAAACAGGAATATATCCAGACATTTGGAAAAGAGCAAAAGTTGCACTCTTACCCAAGCCAAACAAACCAGATTTTGAACCCTCTTCATACAGACCTTTGTGCTTATTGGATACGCTTGGCAAACTTCTCGAATCATTACTAGTTACGAGACTGAACACGGCACTTGGACCAGCGGGACTTTCAGAAAATCAGTTCGGCTTTAGACCTGGCAAATCAACGGTACAAGCAGCTCAAAAAATAATGGAAATAGCTAATCATTTCCACCTCCACTTTCGCCTCCACCTCCATTTTCACTTCCACCTCCACTTCCATTTCCTCCACCTGTATAATAATCCATTGTATAGGTAGTATTTTACGTAGTATCTAGACTGCCTAACGCGTATATGAAGGTACCTGGAAACCTGGACGGAAACGGAAGTTAATCAACCCCCCTTAACTTCTAATGACATCAACAGTGTTGTACCTATCAATGGAATGGAGAAGACGATAAAAATTTAATGAGTTTTGTGGAACTGGATTTTTTTTTTATGAACGCCTGGTATTTCAATTGTGTATGCAATGTGCCGTGTAGATATTTGACTTCCGATTGAAAAGTAAGTAGGTTTACTTACCTAGTAATGGTATTTCTAAACTGAAACGTTGTCTTAGATGTCCAAATTGTAAACAGGTAAACACGCTAAATAATGTACATTATATTAACTAAGGAGGTACTTACTACAGTGAAACATGCACCAACTAAGGGTATCTAGCTATCTAGTCTATTTACTTAGGGGTAGCTATTGATTGTGGATTAACATACATGATTAAAGCACGTGACAGCACTGAATTATAAACGAGTACCTAGGAATAAAGTTACTACAAAGTGACTTTTGTAGAACAAATCAGACTACTTAGGGGTAGCTATTGATTGTGGATTAACATACATGATTAAAGCACGTGACAGCACTGAATTATAAACGAGTACCTAGGAATAAAGTTAGTACAGAGTGACTTTTGTAGAACAAACCAAACTAGAAAAACTAAAAGTTCAAATACAGAGCTGTTGTGACTTTTAACTTTAACCATTGGGGTAAGAGGGAGTTGGATATATTTTCTCGTATTAGAAATGGGTAAATACCTCAAAATGTAGACATGTATGTAGTTACCTCTGGTATTTTTTTACAGTGTTTTATCTATAGGTACTGATACCAGACTTAGATTTTTAGAGGTTTGAAACGGGGAACAGTAACTGCTGAGGTCTTATCGTCCCAAAAGTGAAAAGAATTAAATCCACGATAGCGCTTACAAGGCAGACGCGACCCTCCAACTCCAAACTAACTACATAGGTCCAAGGTTTAGAAGTTTCTTTATCCCAACAGTTAAAGATTAGACCTACTCTAAGTTCAGTGAAACATAGGACTTAGCCAGAAGATCTTACACTACGGGGTTCACAATATTTCTATTAGGCCCCAAATGTGCTAATTTTTCGATGCTAAAGATCATGGCACATTTAGATCAGCTGCTTGGAGGCAAGAATACAACCCGGACTTGTCCTTTGTATCTTCAAATGAAATCAATCAGCCATTACCAACATCTCGCTCTGTAATCCCAATATTCCCTCGCAGTCAACACAGACCAATTCTCTTGGACATTGGTATATCAGTACCACTGATCACATCTTTCCCCTCTCCTCGATGGAATTTTAAGAAAGCTAATTGGAAAGAGTTTGCTGTATCTCTTGATAAAACCTTGGGGTGGATCCCACCCGAAAGCAAAAATCTCAAACGCTTCTGTGGCGCAGTGTTAAAAACAGCAAAAAAGTTCATACCACGAGGTTACAGAAAGGAATATATTCCTGGATGGGACAATGAAAGCGAATCGTTATATCAACAGTACCTTGAGTCTGAAGATCCAGAAATCGGTAGTGATTTGATACACTCACTTGATGAAGCTAGAAAATCCAAATGGACCAAAACAATTGAAGACTTGGATTTTACAAGATCTAGTAGGGAGGCATGGTCACTCTTAGCAAAACTTGGAGGCAAAAATAAAAAACAACAAAAAGAAAATCAAGTACACCCTAATCAAGTTGTACAATATGAAGAACTAAGGAAGGAATACAAACTTGCTAAAAAAGAACTCAACATGGAAATCACCAGAGCACGTGAAAAAAGCTGGAAAGAACTTTGTGAAGAAGTAGATAAGGACATATGGGGACTTGGGTACAAAATAGTGACAAAAAAAATCCATCCAGCACCACCGAAACTTACAAATGAATTGGAAGGCCGGATTTTGGATACGCTGTTTCCTCAGACCGAAGAAATCGAATGGCCAACACTAATGATAGACGAAGATGATATCCCACTATTCACTATTGATGAACTCCTAGAAGCGACCCTGAAGATGAAAGGGAAAAAGGCTCCTGGCCCAGACCAAATCACTGCAGATATCCTGAAAGTAGTTGTAAAAGCCTGTCCAACAACACTACTCAATATCTACAACTCGATAATCAAAACAGGAATATATCCAGACATTTGGAAAAGAGCAAAAGTTGCACTCTTACCCAAGCCAAACAAACCAGATTTTGAACCCTCTTCATACAGACCTTTGTGCTTATTGGATACGCTTGGCAAACTTCTCGAATCATTACTAGTTACGAGACTGAACACGGCACTTGGACCAGCGGGACTTTCAGAAAATCAGTTCGGCTTTAGACCTGGCAAATCAACGATACAAGCAGCTCAAAAAATAATGGAAATAGCTAATCACGAAAGACAAAAAACGCTTAAAACCAGAAATCTTTGTCTGTTAACAGCAATCGATATTAAAAATGCTTTTAATACGGCGTCCTGGACTCATATCATCCGATATATGAATGAAAAACATGTACCCCCATACCTTATAAGATGTATACAAGGATATTTTAGCAAAAGAACGCTTATTTCACCGAATGGAGAAACAAGAGTAATGACAGCCGGGGCCCCCCAAGGCAGTGTAATTGGTCCGTGGTTATGGAACATACTGTATGATGGATTACTACACCTAGAAGTGACAGAAGGAACAACGCTAATAGCATATGCTGATGACTTGGCCATAATCACGACCGCCAAAACGGAAAATTTGCTCAGAGATAAGACAAATGATGTGATAAGGAAGGTGGAACACTGGATGAGACAGAACAAATTGAAGATTGCACCGGAAAAGACAGAGGCAGCACTCCTAATAGGAAGAAAAAAGTGTCAGCCATTCACAATACAGGTAGGAGATAAGGAAGTGAGCCTGAGTGATAATCTAAAATATCTAGGTATATTTCTGGATAGGAAATTGACTTTCTCCAAACACATCTCAGAAGTGGTAACCAAAGCGGACAATAGAACGAAAGCACTATCAAGAATTATGCCCAGAACAGGAGGAGCGGGATGGACCAAACGAAAGTTATTGTACCACGTATATGCATCAACAATTCTATACGCAACTCCAGTTTACAGGTAGGTACCTTTCAATTTGCAAAGGTAGCTTGGAGTGAGGTTAGTGGAGAATGTGGAGACGATCTTTTATGAATAGGTATACGAGTAGTTTTGTATAAATGCCTGATATTATGCTTTAGGTATGCAATGTGCTTCACATAAATTCAACCAACAACTGTACCTACTCCTGTTCAGCAGATCTGAGTCGATTTTTGTTTTTCCTGTACCTACTAAATATTCATGACTCTGTTTTAGATATTAAATATTTGTTCCATCTTTAAAGACCTACTCCTGTTCAGGAGATCTGAGTCGATTTTTGTTTTTCCTGTACCTACTAAATATTCATGACTCTGTTTTAGATATTAAATATTTGTTCCATCTTTAAAGAAATTCTGACTTAAATAAAGTAATAAATAACAAAATAAATAAAGCAATAAATTACATAACAGCCTAAAAAGAGGGAAGCGAAGGAAAAGCACCGTACTGACCTGCCTTTATCCAAACAAAAATCGATTCATTATTCATATAATCATACCTAAATTTTACACAGAAATGTCACCAGTCGTAACTTCCCTGACCTGTGAAAGTTCAATGATGGATAGCTCCAATTATGTTGAGAATTTTCGCTTTGGAGCATAGGCATTGTCCTCCACCATTTTACTTGCATGTTTTTCAAGATTTATCTGATAATGATTTTGAAATTCTCAAGGAAATAAATGATTTATTAATTGTACCTACCTTCATTGAAAGGAGTAGGTTTTTCCTGTTTACAACGAATTGGTAGGTACCTACATACCCCTACAATAAGTAGGAACAAGTAATTGAGCAAATAGGTAGGTAGGTATTCTACATAATAATTTTATTATTATATCGTCGGGTGCTCTGTATTGAGTAGGTAGCTATCCTTTTTTCGGGGAAAAGAGTATGAGTTGTTTATGAGACTGTATGATAAATTGTTGTAAACATTTGAGTAATGATTGTGATAGATACAGAGTAAATTATAGCAGGATACATGGGTATTTGTCCCCTATTTCTGGCTGATGAATAGGTACTGCGAAAGGTGGAAAGAAGTCGAAATGTAATGTTTTGATACAGATACAAACATGAGCCTTTTTAAAAAAAAAGAAAAGAAAAGAAAACCTGTCATCAACCGTATAAGGAATGAAGCACTCTTAAAGAAATTTGTGATCGATCTATCCTACGGAATTATATCTATATAAGACTTACAAGTTATAAGGGGAATACAGGGTGTAAAATCACTCCCCCATTCCGGTTTCAACCTTTATTCTTCAGTAAACTTTGAGACTGAGACACCCTGAACACAAACACACGTAGGTATTAATTATTTTCGTGGTGATTTTAATTTTAATTAAAATCTTGAGCTTCTAAAAGCTGCCTCCACATTTGAGGAAGATTTTTTTGTTTCAAAACAACAATCTAGATTTTTACTCTTTTTTGTTCCTTTGAATTGTTTCAACTATGCAATACCCCTTCCCTGAAGTCTGTTGGAGCAATGAATTCTTTGAAATTACGATTTTTAACCTCATTGCTCTCTAGAAAAAATCTTTGTGCTATTAGAACTCATTAGAATATGTACATTTCATAGGTATTTGTTTCTGAGAAAAAAATTAAACCTTAAGAGTTAATAAAATGGGTCTTTTTTTTACAACAGGTATTTATGTCAAAAAGTATGTTCATTTTCACATATGTAGGTGAGAATGAGAAGAGATGTAGGTCATAACGTAGGTTAACTATCGGGCTTCCAGTTCAAAAACGAAAAAAAAGAAAGGAGAAAAACACGGAAAAATTCACTTCAGTAGAGAAAAAAACCCTGGTGTCAGATAACAGATAACATTCCCAGGTAACAATTTGAAACACTACGATTTTCACCTTTTTCACCATTTCACTAGGTACGGTGTCCCTTTTACGTACCAGCCATTATTTGAAAAATTGCAATCCGAAACCAATTGGTCCAGGTATTTTTTCGTTACCTGGAAAAATTGAAATATTTTTCCTCTCTCTCTCTCCTTTCTCGTTTTTTTCTTCCTCTTCAATTCGGCCCGAGGTAGAAATACGAAGAAGAATAAGATGGAATGCTGAAACAGTAGCCTTATTGCTCAACAGCAGGCTACCAAGATGACAAAGGATACATATTTGAGGGATATTGATATACATACATGAAGAAGAATGAGGTAGGATAACCAGAAAAATATTTGGACTTTGATAAAAGATTTGAAGACTCATTTCTAACGTTTTGTTTTTTGGATAAAAATTTACGAGAATTTGAATAAATTTTAACAGCGATGACAAGGAGAAAATGTGGAAAGGAAATGAGAGAAAGGAAAACAGCTTTTTCTTCTGCTTTGTTGAAATGCGACAACTATGATAGTTATCGATAAAGACAGTACGTTTTGTTTAATAGAAATACATTTTGTCTTCTAATTTCAGTCAAAACATGGTCCCAATTTGTTCTGATTCCGTGAAGACATATTTTGACAGCTCCACCCACATTCCCTCAAGCACAAAAAGAGATTAGTAGGTGTACTATTAGTTCCTTAAAATAGGGCCATGCGGAACATGCCTCACAGGCAAAATGCCACCTTCAAGTATTAAAAATTAAATCCCTCCTCTCCCCGTTGTTAAACAAAACATGTGTATGGTATCTAGGTACATACCCCCTCTATCTTTTCATATCCACTACGATTTCTCCTCCGTTCCATCTATCTCCTCTTTCCCCTCCAGTTTACCACCGTCTCTTACTCTGTGGAAATGAAATTTCACAGCGATGACAAGGAGAAAATGTGGAAAGGAAATGAGAGAAAGGAAAACAGCTTTTTCTTCTGCTTTGTTGAAATGCGACAACTATGGTCGAGTGACTTCGTGATGGAAGAGTGACAATGTACCAGAATCCCTGCATGTTCCCCCTCTATCTTTTCATATCCACTACGATTTCTCCTCCGTTCCATCTATCTCCTCTTTCCCCTCCAGTTTACTACCGTCTCTTACTCTGTGGAAATGAAATAATTCATTCACAAAAAAAACCTACCTACCTACCTACCTACTTGAAGAAAAAAGGTGAGTCTTTCTTCCGTAGGTTTTAGCACTGAAACAAGGGCAACAGCTACAGTGGGATCATTGTATGGTCCATTTTGTAAGGATTTCTCTATCACCGATTTTCTAGGAATTCCAATTTTTTACTTTCCTTATCCTATAGGAAGGAAAGTAATGTAATCGGGTCAAATTTTCGATGGTCAGATTTTAGTGCAAAACACGTTTTGATTCATTCACAAAAAAACCTACCTACCTACCTACTTGAAGAAAAAAGGTGAGTCTTTCTTCCGCAGGTTTTAGCACTGAAACAAGGGCAACGGCTACAGTGTGATCTTTGTATAGTCCATTTTGTAAGGATTTCTCTATCACCGATTTTCTAGGAATTCCAATTTTTTCTTGCTTGTAAATGAAACAGTTCACATTCTTTTCGAAGAAAATGCGAAACTGTGACTTGCCAAGGTATAACGATACAAACCAAGTAGGTACTTGTGACTCCATACACCCAACCTTTTTTCGCCCCTATCTTATTCTCTCACATATCTCATCCAGTTTCTCACAAAAAACCTACCTACCTACCTACTTGAAGAAAAAAGGTGAGTCTTTCTTCCGCAGGTTTTAGCACTGAAACAAGGGCAACAACTGCAGTGGGATCATTGTATAGTCCATTTTATAAGGATTTCTCTATCACCGATTTTCTAGGAATTCCAATTTTTTCTTGTTTGTAAATGAAACAGTTCACATTCTTTTCGAAGAAAATGCGAAACTGTGACTTGCCAAGGTATAAAGATACAAACCAAGTAGGTTTTTAATTAGCACTAGAAAAAAGCTGCATAATGCACAGAAGTTGTAAATAATAATAAATCTCCATGGAGCCATTTGTTGAGAGCCTTCTTCTGCCTCTGTTGCAATAAAACCGTTAATTTTTTAACGGTGCATTTTTTGTTTTTGTTTTAATTATTTAAATATACCAGACAACAAAAAGCGGCTAAGCCACTTAGGTAGAAAAAACACTCGTGCCTGAAATAACTGAAATATCCACAGTTTTATGGTACTAATTTATTCCTACCAGCTTCTATGGTGGTCTAACTTTCTTCCTGAGTAACTGCTGTTGTCATAATTGCAGTTTTTAGTCTTAACCGACAGGATGAATAAGGTAAGGTAATTATTTAACGAATAAAATAAGTAAGAACCAAGTCTTTTAATTTTCACTTTATACGACCTTTAGAGATACTCATGGGCATACATATGTACATGTTGGAATTCAATTAAAACATGTTACTCAATTGACTAAAAATTGGTCACTAAAAGTTAGTAGAAAAGATGGTACTAATTTATTCCTACCAGCTTCTATGGTGGTCTAACTTTCTTCCTGAGTAACTGCTGTTGTCATAATGGGAGTTTTTAGTCTTAACCGACAGGATGAATAAGGTAAGGTAATTATTTAACGAATAAAATAAGTAAGAACAAAGTCTTTTAATTTTCACTTTATACGACCTTTAGAGATACTCATGGGCATATTGGGCATATGTACATGTTGGAATTCAATTAAAACATGTTACTCAATTGACTAAAAATTGGTCACTAAAAGTTAGTAGAAAAGTTTCAAAATCAAAATGACCATGACAGATTTATGGATGAATACATTTTTTCCGTCAGCTAAAGTATCCCCTCAACAGAAACTCAATGATTCAGTTTAGATAGATGGTAGGGTAGGAATACTATTATAGGAACATCAAATTCAGGAGAATGAAACTGTAAAGGGAGCAAGGACCCAAACGTTTATTGCCCATTTAAAATAATGGAAAGCGCTTTGATTTTTCAATAAAACTCCAGTTCATCTAATCTATTGCCATTTTGACATTTCATGCGTGATTGGGTCTCCCAATTGGTACCCACCTCAAATCTCAATCTAAATAGGAGAACGAAATTGGTATAAACATAAAAGCTGGCCAGTGGGAGCTTTTTGAACTGAATTATAGGGTTGATAACCTCAAGCAAACACAAACAATAAAATAATTTTATACATAGGTACTTATAACAACTACTATAGTATGCCGAATTGGGAACTATCATTATGTAAGCTTAATATCCGGGGAAGGTACATATGAGGACTACCAGAACTATAGGTAATCTTTTTTTTTGTCTTGGCTTGTCCTCAAAGGAACTCTCTCAAATTTAAATCGAGGAGGATAAACTCAATATTGTCTTTTTTCTTTAAAGTGGTACCTACTTACTCTACCTAAGGGTGCCAATAAAAATTGAATTAGGTAAAATTCACCAAGCCATTTTTGCCCGATAAGGAGCAAGGAGGTGAAATACTGTCTGTTGGTACAACCGAACTTTATGGGGAATACTTACTATTAGGCAGTTCACACACGGGTAATAATCGTTTTCATTTCGAAAGGGATGACCATTGAGCATTCCTCGAATAAAGTGGTGTCCAAAATAGTCCAAACATAGTCGACGACCGGCCGTCGATCAAAGAGGTGAATCTATGTTGTCCAGGTAGTGTGGACGGTTCAGTCGACATCGATCCATGGCTGGTCGACTATGTGTGCACAAACCTTTACAAATGAAATGCTTATAACTTAGAAAAGAATATATGGGTACAAAAAAAAAAAAAAAAAAAAAGAACTGGAGTTTTATCGAAAAATCAAAGCGCTTTCCATTATTTTAAATGGGCAATAAACGTTTGGGTCCTTGCTCCCTTTACAGTTTCATTCTCCTGAATTTGATGTTCCTATAATAGTATTCCTACCCTACCATCTATCTAAACTGAATCATTGAGTTTCTGTTGAGGGGATACTTTAGCTGACGGAAAAAAATGTATTCATCCAAAGATCTGTCATGGTCATTTTGATTTTGAAACTTTTCTACTCACTTTTAGTGACCAATTTTTAGTCAATTGAGTAACATGTTTTAATTGAATTCCAACATGTACATATGTATGCCCATGACATGAGTATCTAATTGAGTAACATGTTTTAATTGAATTCCAACATGTACATAATTATGTATGCCCATGAGTATCTCTAAAGGTCGTATAAAGTGAAAATTAAAAGACTTGGTTCTTACTTATTTTATTCGTTAAATAATTACGTCTCCACTTTCACTTCCACCTCCACTTTTGCCTTCACTTTTACCTCCATCTCCACTTTCACCTCCACCTCCATTTTCACCTCCATCTCCACTTCCAATAGGTTAGGTTAGGTTAATTCAGGTTAGGTTAAGTTAGGTTAGATTAGGTTGGGTTGGGTTGGGTTGGGTTAGGTTAGGTTAGGTTGGGTTGGGTTAAGTTAGGTTGGGTTGGGTTGGGTTAGGTTAGGTTAGGTTTGGTTTGGGTTAGGTTAGGTTGGGTTGGGTTAAGTTAGGTTGGGTTGGGTTAAGTTAGGTTGGGTTGGGTTAAGTTAGGTTGGGTTGGGTTAGGTTAGGTTAGGTTTGGATTCATACAAAATTTCGTCCTCTTCTTTATGTTAATTTTTTGAGTGCACTCAAAACCGAGTGAATCTTTGAGTGCACTCAGAAACGAGTGCACTCAAAGTAGAATGCATTGGAGACTTTCATTTCCACTTTCACCTCCACTTCCGCTTTCGCCTACACCTCCATTTTCACTTTCACCTCCACCTCCATTTTCACTTTCGTCTCCACCTTAAATTTTGCCTTCACCTCCATCTCCACTTTCGCCTCCACCCCTATTTCCGCCCCCCCTCCACTTTCGCCTCCACCCTCACTTTTGCCTCCACCTCCATTTTCGCCCCCCCTGTCCATTTTCACCTCAACCTCCATATTCGCCTCCACCTCCACTTTCATGTCCACCTCCACTTTTGCCTCCTCCTACTTTTTCACCTCCACCTCCACTTTCATCTCCACTTTCACCTCCACCTCCATTTTCACCTCCACCTCCACTTCCAATAGGTTAGGTTAATTCAGGTTAGGTTAGATTAGGTTGGGTTGGGTTGGGTTAGGTTAGGTTAGGTTAGGTTAGGTTAGGTTAAGTTAGGTTGGGTTGGGATAAGTTAGGTTGGGTTGGGTTAAGTTAGGTTAGGTTAGGTTAGGTTGGGTTAGGTTAGGTTAGGTTGGGTTAGGTTAGGTTAGGTTGGGTTAGGTTAGGTTAGGTTGGGTTAGGTTAGGTTAGGTTGGGTTAGGTTAGGTTAGGTTGGGTTAGGTTAGGTTAGGTTGGGTTAGGTTAGGTTAGGTTGGGTTAGGTTAGGTTAGGTTGGGTTAGGTTAGGTTAGGTTGGGTTAGGTTAGGTTAGGTTGGGTTAGGTTAGGTTAGGTTGGGTTAGGTTAGGTTAGGTTGGGTTAGGTTAGGTTAGGTTGGGTTAGGTTAGGTTAGGTTGGGTTAGGTTAGGTTAGGTTGGGTTAGGTTAGGTTAGGTTGGGTTAGGTTAGGTTAGGTTGGGTTAGGTTAGGTTG
>NW_007377814.1:12330-37747 GCF_000475195.1 Diaphorina citri | reverse complement strand
CTGGGGATTTCAATTGGTGTATGCAATGTGCCGGTGTAGGGATATTTTGACTTCGGGGGATTGAAAAGTAAGTGGGGTTTACTTACCTAGGGTAAGTATTTCTAACTGAAAGGGTGTGTCTTAGATGGTCCAAATTGAAACAGGGGTAAACAGCGTAAATAATTACATTCATATTAACTAAGGGGAGGTACTTACTTACAGGTGAAACATGCACAACTAATGGCTATCTAGCTATCTAGTCTTTACTTAGGGTAGGCTATGATTGTGCGGATTACAACATACATGATTAAAGCACATGACAGCACTGAATTATAAACGAGTACCTAGGAATAAAGTTACTACAAAGTGACTTTTGTAGAACAAATCAGACTACACAAACTAAAAGTTCAAATTTATTACAGAGCAGTTGTGACTTTTAACTTTGACCATTGGGGTAAGGGATATTTTCTCGTAGAAATAGGTAAATACCTTATCATGTAGACATGACGTAGGTACCTAGTTACTTCTAAAGGTTTGTTTGTTCTAAAGGTTTGTTAGTGCTTTGTTTGTTTATTTATAGGTAGTAATACCAGGCCAAATTTTTTAGAGGTTTGATACGGGGAACTATAACTGCTAAAGTATTATCATCCCGAAAGGCCCTAAATGTGTTAATTTCCTTACTAAAGGGTGTCCCAGTAAGAACGCAAGATTGGTCATAACAAAATAATGTCCCTTTCAAATTTTGCGTTCTTATTGAGACACCCTTTATAACTAAGAGAAAACAAGGGAGGGAAGGGGGTGGAGGGTACAACGGCCTTACAGAGGGGGGGAGGCCTCTTCTAGGTGTACACACCTACACTAATGTAGGGCGTCAGTTTGGCCTCAGCTCTCTTACCGAGGCCTAACCACTTCATGTCCTGCGCATCCTTGTTGTGATTGGTGGAGGCCTCTATAGACCGTCTGGATGGAGGCCGAAGGAACACAACGCCGTTGGAGGACTTCCACAGAGGACTGTCTTCAGCGTTGAATAGGAGGCCATCTGAAACAGTTACAGAAAAGACAGAACAGGGTTTAAATAGGGTTTTTTTTATAGAGGGGACTGTAGGTTTTTTTTTCTTATTAGGTATGTATTATTTATTATGCTGTGTCAACACAAAATAAATGTTATACCTGTACATTGTATAGTTATCGATACAGACTGTAGGTTTTGTTTAATAGAAATACTTTTTGTCTTCTAATTTCAGTCAAAACATGGTCCCATTTTGTTCTGATTCTGTGAAGACATATTTTGACAGCTCCACCCGCATTCCCTCAAGTACATAAAGAGTTTAGTTGGTGTACTATTAGTTTCTCAAAATAAGGCCATGCGGAACATGCCTCACAGGCAAAATGCCACCTTCAAGTGTTAAAAATTAAATCCCTCCTCTCCCCGTTGTTAAACAAAACATGTGTATGGTACCTACCTATGTAGGTACATGTGGGTGATGAATGTGTAATACTACACGAGTTATTAATGTTTACTCCTCGTTATCCTTCTTCTTTAAACATTTATTCTTCTTTGCTTTTCTTCTAGTTCTTTATACTCTCTCAGGTTTTTTTTTTATAGAGGGGACTGTAGGTTTTTTTTTCTTATTAGGTATGTATTTATTATGCTGTGTCAACACAAAATAAATGTTATACCTGTACATTGTATAGTTATCAATAAAGACTGTAGGTTTTATTTAATAGAACTACCTACATTTTGTCTTCTAATTTCAGTCAAAACATGGTCCCAGTTTGTTCTGATTCCGTGAAGACATATTTTGACAGCTCCACCCACATTCTCTCAAGCACATAAAGAGATTAGTTGGTGTACTATTAGTTCCTTAAAATAAGGCCATGCGGAACATGCCTCAGGCAAAATGCCACCTTCAAGTATTAAAAATTAAATCCCTCCTCTCCCCGTTGTTAAACAAAACATGTGTATGGTATCTAGGTACATGTAGGTGATGAATGTGTAATACAACACGAGTTATTAATGTTTACTCCTCGTTATCCTTCTTCTTTAAACATTTATTCTTCTTTGCTTTTCTTCTAGTTCTTTATACTCTCTAGATTTCCTCCCCTTTACTTTTCGGATTTTTCCACGTACATTATCTACATTATCATTATCAAAGCGTCTGCACTCTGTACATTAAATTAATTTTATGATCTGTCGTCCTAGTAAATCACGCAGAATCTTACTATGTGAGCCATTTGTAAGTAAACCTTATACCATAAGATATGGATGGTACTACATAGAGGGTAGCTACAAGTTGGGTACAGTTTAAGCTTAGTTGACTTGAGATTTGGTTGTGTGAAGTTCTAAACTTTTGACTCTTGGGTCGAATAATTTAGGATCACTTTCGGGTCAAAATGAAAAACGTAAAAAAAAACATGGGAAAATTTTCCCCCAAGATTATCTATGTATGTAGGTAGCTTGGAATAAAGCTGCTGGAAGGATTTTTCCGTCTGTATTTTTACTCAGATTTACTCGATAAAAAAAAGAAAGAAAAGTACGTTATTTTTAGAAATTAAATATCAAGTTCCTTACAAATCTTTGCTTATTTTTTACTCTCTTTCATTCCCCTCCTCCTCCCTACCCCATTTTTTTTAGTAGGTACTTGAAAAGATATTTTGCGTTTTGGTTTTCCTTCAACGGTGGAATCGTATTCTGGAAATGTACGTACCTATAACTGGTATGAGAATCAACGAGAACCATTTGGGGGTACTGGAAGTTTTATGGTACATGATATTAGTTAGGAAACTCTAAAGGCCAGACAATTTTACCTCTTTTTTTTACCAAGTCAATTTATACCTTGGCAAGTCACAGTTTCGCATTTTCTTCGAAAAGAATGTGAACTGTTTCATTTACAAACAAAAAATTGGAATTCCTAGAAAATCGGTGATAGAGAAATCCTTAGGATAAAATGGACTATACAATGATCCCACTGCAGTTGTTGCCCTTGATTCAGTGCTAAAACCTGCGGAAGAAAGACTCACCTTTTTTCTTCAAGTAGGTAGGTAGGTTTTTTTGTGAATTAATTTTTTCATTTTCACAGAGTAAGAGACGGTGGTAAACTGGAGGGGAAAGAGGAGATAGATGGAACGGAGGAGAAATCGTAGTGGATATGAAAAGATAGAGTCACTTCACCTTCAAAACGTTCATCCATTTCCTGAAATAATTCCCCACATTATTTTGCACCAAGATTTACGAAGGTAAGGACTTGGATTCCACTTTACCTTCAAAACGTTCATCCATTTCCTGAAATAATTCCCCACATTATTTTGCACCAAGATTTACGAAGGTAAGGACTTGGATTTATATTTTGCGTTTTGGTTTTGCTTCAACGGTGGAATTGTATTCTGGAAATGTACGTACCTATAACTGGTATGAGAATCAACGAGAACCATTTGGGGGTACTGGAAGTTTTATGGTACATGATATTAGTTAGGAAACTCTAAAGGCCAGACAATTTTACCTCTTTTTTTTTTACCAAGTCAAGATTGATTACTGTATTTTGAAAAGCAACAAAAGTTACCCAGTTACAAGATTTTCACCCAAACACACGTACGGTACTGTATTTTGAAAAGCAACAAAAGTTACCCAGTTACAAGATTTTCACCCAAACACACGTACAACAGTGTTCTCAGGTTAAATATGAAAAGGCGGAAGACTCGCTCGCCCTCTTAATGAAGCTATTCACAGGTGAATTTTTCACCAAACTAAGAAAACGGAAAGAGCGAAGAGAGACTTTGATATATTAGAAGTTGGAAGCGAATAAAATTGAAACATCAAAGTTCATAAAACATGGAAATTTTCCAACGCCTTGAAACCGTAAAGTTTCCAATTTCAAAGTCACTCACTCCCACCCTTGGTAATCAACATAGGAATCCTAAAATAGTTATGTTAGGAAGTGTGAGGATCTGGAGAAAAGTGCTTGAGGAATAGGGAGCAAATCGGGAAACATGCGAAAAAATATGAAAAACAAGACGATTTGAATAGTGTGTAAAAATATGTACGTGTACAATTTATTAATATTCAAGTTAGGTACTTATGCACATTTTCATATCAATTTGAGCAAAACTGCAGGCACTATAAAATTATAGTTTGATTACACGCTAAGCATCACGGCCATGTGTGAAAGTGTGTAAAAATATGCACGTGTACAATTTATTAATATTCAAGTTAGGTACTTATGCACATTTTCATATCAATTTGAGCAAAACTGCAGGCACTATAAAATTATATTGGTTGTTTATGGTCCCACATGCGTTGGTTGGTTGTTAACAGTTGACAATTTTGAGATTCATTTTCTTTTTCCCTCTGCTTCGCTTCTTCTTATCTTGCTTGAAGACAATATAGATACAATTCGGATCTGGCTTACAACAGCAGGATTCCTCCTCACTACTACAGGAGTCACTATCATTACAGGAATCATCACTGCTACAACAACTATCCTTCTTGCGTTTCTTGCAGAGAATCTGTACGGGACAATTCTTTCCTTTTTGTTTGAGTACGCAGCAGTAGTCACTATCCTCACTTTCACTCTCAGAGTTACATTGGCAACAGTACGTTGGTTTGTCACAGGGATTACAGCTGGGTTGTAATTTACAGTTGAACTTGTATCTTTTATTACATTTCTTGCTGGCGGGACATGTTTGTTGACTTTTAGGCCGACAGTGTTGGGATGCAGTTTGACACTGGGATATTATGATGGGCGTATTTTTTCTCGATCCTGCTGATTCGCAACTCTTGGAACCCCCTATGTTACCGCGGGATACAGACCCGGAAAAACACAGGTTGTATGTTTTCATGTTTAATTTTTATTTAGGTTTAGTTTTGTAGAATTTTGAATGTACATATATGTGTAATTTTTATTTAAAATTTAGAAGTGCGAGAATTGATAATCGTTTAAGTGCATGCTGAGAGTTTATGAAGGAAATGTAACTGGCCAGCTTGTACCAATCCTATGCTCAACACAGCAAAGCCCCGGGAGCGCGAAGCGCGACCCTATGCTCAACTCCGCGAAGCCATGGGAGCGCGCAGCGCGACCGTAAACAAGGGAGCGCGAAGCGCGATAACCTACTTCTGTATAACGAGATATAAGTAGGTAGGTACCTAGGTGTGTGAATCTCTGTGTTACCCATAGATAGGTAAATACATACTGTGTTAGACAAAAAGAGAACTAAACTTAGAACAGTAGGTACATTATTCTTAGTAGGTAATTAGGATAGACAAGACAATCATATTAGGAAGACACCTGACAAATAAACAACATATTATCCAAACACCTACTTATACTCCTTCGATTTTCTCAAGCGTCAGAAATTCACACCTAAAATGCTCATTTAGAAAGCTTCGTTGTAGGTACCTAATTGAACGGATTTGTTCCTTGTTTAAATAAAAGCTTAAAATTCGACAGCGTATTTTGTTTACTCAATGCCCAATTAGCTCGTCTCAACATTGCATATATGAATAAACAAACAATCAAGCAACACGAATGAACGAGCATTTTAGTTGAACAGTATCACACATTAGGTAACTGAAGAACCCATTTTGAATAGGTAATAAAAGGTAAAACACCTTCTAATTTAGTATTCAACATGATATTGTCTATAGTTTACTCATTTTTACACCTATATCTACCTACTATATATGTATTTACACAGAAAAGTACCCAATTAAAACAGTCTGATGAATTCAGGCCTGCCGCACACGGTTGACGGAGAGGCCTTGACTGA
The DNA here is from genome assembly GCF_000475195.1 of Diaphorina citri. Lineage (NCBI taxonomy): Eukaryota > Metazoa > Arthropoda > Insecta > Hemiptera > Psyllidae > Diaphorina > Diaphorina citri. The sequence continues at coordinate 32,005 of NW_007377814.1, read as the reverse complement.
TTTAGAATTTTAGACCAGGTCTTTCCGGCGATCGTAAAGTGTGTGGCGTATAGTCTATGATATCACAACACCTGATGACCACACACACCATCAGGTAGACCTGACATGCAGTATAACACATTAGGTAATTAAAGAACCCATTTTGAATAGGTAATATGTAAAAGGTAAAACAGCTTCTAATTTAGTGTTCAACATGATATTGTCTATAGTTTACTTATTTTTACACCTATATCTACCTACTATATGTATTTACACAGAAAAGTACCCAATTAAAACAGTCTGATGAATTCAGGCCCGCCGTACACGGTTGACGGAGAGGCCTTGACTGATTTAGACCAGGCCTTTCCGGCGATCGTAAAGTGTGTGGCGTATAGTCTATGATATCACAACACCTGATGACCACACACACCATCAGGTAGACCTGACATGTACAGCGGAAAAGGTCCGTCTGTCAGGTGTACCTGATACCTAATCAGCACACACTATCAACTATCAGGAAGACCTGATCAGGTGTAGCTGTCGTCAGGTCTACCTGATACTGATAGTGAGTGGCTGGTCTTACTATGTATCTACTCCTAACAGCTAACAGCAATGTATTTTTTTTTCTTTTGCCTGAGCAGAATAATAAATAGATACTACCTACCTAGTGGGGATAAAATTTCCATTTTGTAATATTTCCACTTTCCACATTAAAGCAATTGCTCCCAAATGTTATAACAAAAACTACACAGTTCAATTGCGGGAGGGCAAAAAAAGGAGTTAAAATTTTAACATAAAAAAATAGAATAAAAACTCAAATTTCCAACAGACAAAAATCATGTTGTGGCAAATTATTGCGCACCCAAATGGAATACCAAATGATTAAAAATGTAAATTATCATAAGTACTTGTACTTTACATGTTAGGGTAACATATTGGAACCATCCATCAACCATCATGTGACATATTACGTGTTTTTATTTGAGCGCACACATTTCTTACGAGGAATTAACAACAACAATTCAATTGCGGGAGGGTAAAAAAGGAGTTAAAATTTTAACATAAAAAAAGAGAATAAAAACTCAAATTTCCAACAGACAAAAATCATGTTGTGGCAAATTATTGTGCACCCAAATGGAATACCAAATGATTAAAAATGTAAATTATCATAAGTACTCGTACTTTACATGTTGGGGTAACATATTGGAACCATCCATCAACCATCATGTGACATATTACGTGTTTTTATTTGAGCGCACACATTTCTTACGAGGAATTAACGGTGACATGTTAATATGAAAGAGGAGGGGGTATGTGTAGGTATTTCTTTGAGAAAACCCGATAAATAGGGAGATAATTTTAGTGCTCCATCAAGACATTTTTGGAGCACTTAATACAAGCTGTTCATGAATTGGTGCCTACCTACCAGGGTAAAGGCTGTAATGATTCAAACTTTTTTAAAATAAGTTCACCCCCCAATGTCGTATTAATTTTAATATTTTTAATATTCAATGAAATGAGCAAGACGCGCAGCGCGACCGTATACGCAACCCCGCGTAGCGAACACGCGAAGCCCCCGGGGGGTGGAGGGGGGCGAAGCCCCTTCATGAATTCGTGCCTACCTACCAGGGTAAAGGCTGTAAAGATTCAAACTTTTTAAAATAAGTTCACCCCCCAATGTCGTATTAATTTTAATATTTTTAATATTCAATGAAATGAGCAAGATACCTGTGTCGGTACGAGTTTAAGTACATGCCATTTTCGGTTCTAAAAGAATCATTATTTGAAGTTTTTCTCAATCTCCTACCACTACCAACCCAGGTAACCAGATCTCCACAACACTAGGTACTTTAAAAGCTCTTCAATAAATCAGTTGCGCTTACTTGGGTGATGTTTCAATGTCATAGAGCAGGAAAAATGAGGACCAACGGAATTTTTCTTTTTCTTACGACTTATAGATTCCGAGATAAATCGATTAAAAAATGCCGGTAAATCGTGAACTTTGACGTCACACATATTTGAACTCTTTCATTAGAACGGAAAATAAAAATTGAATTTTCAACGTTTTACAGTTATTTTTTCGGAGTTTTGACCTCAGATTTGGATTTTTCCCAACTTTTTACATAGGAATCGACCATTTATTCATAATTTTTACCCATTTGCAACTGCTCTATTGTTTTGAATATAAAATTCAAAAGTTACAACTACCTCGACAGAGTTAAAAAAGTCATTTTCCACCAAGGGTTGGATAGGTTGATAAATTATAATACCTAGGTAGGTATACGAGTATCTGGTCTTTTGTCACCATTCATTCTAGCGTAGGCCCTTGGAAAGAAAAGAGCATTATAATAAATTAAGTCCTTCACTTTAATGGCAAACATATACATTATCATTATCAAAGCGTCTGCACTCTGTACATTAAATTAATTTTATGATCTGTCGTCCTAGTAAATCACGCAGAATCTTACTATTGAGTTGATTTTCAAATAACTCAAGCCAAAGGCTACATGTACGAGCCCTCACCAAGCACCAAGAAGGAATTCCTGAATAAAATATTCCTAATAAAAATAGGAAGTAATTAATGAAAGAGAATATTTGGTGATTTTAACTTACCTGAAGAATAGGTACTATCAACGGTGACAAAACCAAAGAGGCAAATCACCATTACGGAATACATGGCACCTAAAGAGTTCTGGATCAAAAATGTACAAACAGGTGCCTAATCGAAATCGGAGTTATCGTCAGAAAGTTCGCAACTTTTCCAGGAGGACAAGGAACAGTTTGAAAGTGGAACGCTTTCGCTATGCTATGTATTCATACACAATGAAGATGGAAATGTGGAAAGTTCTGTTTTTATGTAACTTTTGTACTCCAAAAGTATCTCTTCTCCTCGCTCGTTTTGAGGCGCCATGCACTCAGATCATGCGTCTGCTAAACTTTGGACATCCTCCTCGAAAGAAAACAAAAGTTGTTTCTACTCAAATTAATGAAACTTCGTCGATAATGTCAGATTTTTTGGGCATAGGAAATGGCATTGAAAAATAGAATAAAAAGAGTTTACAGATTGACCCTTGAAATTTTGTATACTCTACGTATAATATTAATGTCATGTACCTACCTACTTTCAAGATGATCCTGACTCTGCTGAGATTCTATTAAAATTAATGAGATACATAATGTAAGTACACGAGTATACCTACCACTGAATCTAACCCGAGAATTAGAGCGAATGACCATTGACCACAATACCACATATTAAAGTTTTTGTTTAATAATAAAAAAAAATTCCTTTCTATATTACCTACCCTACCTGCCTAGTTTGTAAACAAAGAAAAACCACGTCCTCCATTAAAATGAATAGCTCACCCCTAAAGGGAAGGGATTTAGCTAAAAATCTGAGCTTTAGGTAATTGTATCTCTCAACCTCAAACCACACACAAAGGGAAAGATCTTCAGATGTGGGCAGAGAAAATTCCGCCAGATTTTTGATCACATAAGAACACTGGAAATTAAGTCTGTCATGCGTATCTCTTCTCCTCGCTCGTGTTGAGGCGCCATTCACTCAGATCATGCGTCTGCTAAACTTTGGACATCCTCCTCGAAAGAAAACAAAAGTTGTTTCTACTCAAATTAATGAAACTTCGTCGGAAAGTTCGCAACTTTTCCAGGAGGACAAGGAACAGTTTGAAAGTGGAACGCTTTCGCTATGCTATGTATTCATACACAATGAAGATGGAAATGTGGAAAGTTCTGTTTTTATGTAACTTTTGTACTCCAAAAGTATCTCTTCTCCTCGCTCGTTTTGAGGCGCCATGCACTCAGATCATGCGTCTGCTAAACTTTGGACATCCTCCTCGAAAGAAAACAAAAGTTGTTTCTACTCAAATTAATGAAACTTCGTCGATAATGTCAGATTTTTTGGGCATAGGAAATGGCATTGAAAAATAGAATAAAAAGAGTTTACAGATTGACCCTTGAAATTTTGTATACTCTACGTATAATATTAATGTCATGTACCTACCTACTTTCAAGATGATCCTGACTCTGCTGAGATTCTATTAAAATTAATGAGATACATAATGTAAGTACACGAGTATACCTACCTACCACTGAATTTAACCCGAGAATTAGAGCGAATGACCATTGACCACAATACCACATATTAAAGTGTTTGTTTAATAATAATAATAATAATAAAAAAAAATTCCTTTCTATATTACCTACCTGCCTAGTTTGTAAACAAAGAAAAACCACGTCCTCCATTAAAATGAATAGCTCACCCCTAAAGGGAGGGGATTTAGCTAAAAATCTGAGCTTTAGGTAATTGTATCTCTCAACCTCAAACCACAAACAAAGGGAAAGATCTTCAGATGTGGGCAGAGAAAATTCCGCCAGATTTTTGATCACATAAGAACACTGGAAATTAAGTCTGTCATGCCTAGGTACCTACTTGTATTTCACAAGAATTTAGGTACTTAAAACAAAAGAAAAAAAAGGGATGAAAGAGAATTTTCAGACTTCAAATTTGAAAAATAAATAAAGCAAATCTTTCAACTAGCGCAAAAATGTAGTCTTAAGAAGAAGAACAGACATTCATTGTTAATTCACGCTGAGGATTTCAATTAAAAAGGAGTTTCCGTTGAGAACAAAATAATTAAATCTAATGGATCTTTGCTTTTCTTTCTGAATTTTGTTGTTGTTGAACTTTTTGTTGCAGAGAATAACCTACCTTGTACTTGCCAGGTAACCAGGCAGGTATAAACATAAAAGCTGCCCAGTGGGAGCTTTTTGAACTGAATTATAGGGTTGATAACCTCAAGCAAACACAAACAATAAAATAATTTTATACATTGGTACTTACAACTACTATAGTATGCCGAATTGGGCACTATTATTATGTAAGCTTAATATCCGGGGAAGGTACATAGGTACATATGAGGACTACCAGAACTATAGGCAAACTTTTTTTTTTGTCTTGGCTTGTCCTCAAAGGAACTCTCTCAAATTTAAATCGAGGAGGATAAACTCAATATTTTCTTTTTTCTTTAAAGTGGTACCTACTTACTCTACCTACAAGTTCCAATAAAAATTGAATTAGATAAATTTCACCAAGGCATTTTTGCCCGATAAGGAGCAAGGAGGTGAAATACTGTCTGTTGGTACAACCGAACTTTATGGGGAATACTTACTATTAGCTATTAGGCAGTTCACACACGGGTAATAATCGTTTTCGTTTCGAAAGGGATGACCATTGAGCATTCCTCGCATAAAGTGGCAATTAGAATAAACTAAAAGAGCATAAAATTGTGTCCAAATTAGTCCAAACATAGTCGACGACCGGCCGTCGATCGAAGAGGTGAATCTATGTTATCCAGGTAGTGTGGACGGTTCAGTCGACATCGATCGACGGCTTGTCGACTATGTGTGCACAAACCTTTACAAATGAAATGCTTATAACTTAGAAAAGAATATATGGGTACAAAAAAAAAAAAAAAAAAAAAAAAAAAAAAAGAAAATCCCCCCGCATTTTGGCCGTCGATCGAAGAGGTGAATCTATGTTGTCCCAGGTAGTGTGGACGGTTCAGTGGACATCGATCGACGGCTGGTCGACCATGTGTGCACAAACCTTTACAAATGAAATGCTTATAACTTAGAAAATAATATGTGGGTACAAAAACAGGTAAAATTCCCTCGCAATTTGAACCGTCCTTGGTCTATTCTGTTTATTTTACAAGAGAAAAACGCATTCCTTTCTAGACGATTCCAATCCGTGTGCGATCGGCCTTAGAGCCTTCTATTCAGAAGACGAGAGTATTTTTTCGTACAAAACACGACGGGGCCTATCCCAATATAAACCTGTCCGGTTGTTTTATCGTGTTTACATTAGCATTATGCTAACAATAATCCGACCGTAAACATGCTTTTTCACTCGCAAACTTTTCCAGAAACTTTTAGGGAACCCTTTCCCGACAAAGTTTGGCCGAAACTGACCACGCTACTTTCTGATGCATCTATTTCATCCCATCATTTAGAATTCTAAACCACTGAATATGAATATAAACGCCAAGTTAAAAATTAACTCATAAAATATTAATATGATAATAATAGGTACCTACATGATAAATAATAATATTCATAATTTAGAACTTGAACAAGCTAAACAGCTGCAAATTTTAATTTTCCCTGATTATAACAAATCAAAGCGGAAGAACCTATTTAATTTGCCATTATTCAAAGAGACTTGTGAATTGATAAAGGTCGCTGAAAGATTAAGGGGGGGAGGGGGAGACAGAAGGAAGGGATGGAATGAGATGGGGGGTAATTTTTTTTTTCATCCTCAAAGATTTCATTTGACTAAACGTTAAACAAAGTAATGCGATTAAAGACAGATATACCTAGATACCAAATGTCATTCGACTTTATAAATCGAAAAGAAAATCTTTGAAGTATCTAAAAAAATATAATTGGATAATATAAAAAAAAATAAAAATAATTATATCATCTACCTACATATCTTAGGGCAATACGATAAATAAAAGAGGTAGCTTTTTATTGATTCCTTAAACGTAGGAACGTAGGTACACAATATTATTTTGACTGGTCAGATGCTTTTTTTTTTTTTTTTTTTTTTTTTTACACGAATTAATTATAAGGATCACTAATTCGAACGTTATCAACTCAAGAATTAAAACGCTTCAAGCTTCTTAAACTTAAATAATTTTATAGATAGTTAATTCTATGGTAGGTGTGACAATTGTGACATACGAGTTTATTATTAACATTCAATTTCAACTCATAGATTTGTAAGATGGAACAAACACGGTTATTTATTTAGGATTTTCAAATATGAAAAATAAATCATAAAAATGGAGGGAACAAAACTTGCTTTTGTTGCCATTGATATCTAATGAGGAAGATCAGCCCATTAGAAAATACGCCACTGTAGCTCACATCTTTACCTAACAAGACATTAGAGAGAGGAACGAGGTAATGAAAAAGAAACCTACCTACAGACTCTAATACCTACCTAGTACCTATACCCATCTACATTAATTTATGGTCAGTAAATAATAAAATGTAAGTACCTAGACTTGTAAATGCCTACCTATGTCGGTACCTACTTGAATTTTATAACTTTTATGAGAATCTTCTGTTGTTTAAACTCGAGTTTGATTTCCCATTTAGGTATGTAGCGTACTTTAAACCTGCGAGTACCGAGTACCAATACCTAACCTGCGTAAATACCCTTCAAAAATCAAATAAATAAATAAATAATAATACCTAATAGTAATAATAATATCGGATGTCTGGAATACTCCCGTCAGTCCCATAGGAATGCAACGTTTCTCTAATATTAAAAATATCTAACCTTCACCTTCGAGTAAGATACGACCTTTTCAGTAAAAGTAAGTTGTATAAAATAATGGTTTTATCACAGGTGTATAGGTACTATTTTATGGCTGGGGCCATATTAAACAGCGGTGGTTCATGTTAACTCTCATATTAACGAACCTGATTGGCTACAAAGTTTGAAATCAAACAATGGGATCGATTAATCCAAGAATTGAACTTGAACCGAGTTTAAAATCACAGATTGTGGCCCAGGCCATTTATCTCATATTTCTGTATTCTGTAGGTAGTAGAAAGTTATCAATATCTAGATATTAATTACCAACTTTTCTACCTAGTACCTAGGTAGGTATATTTAATATCAATCACCCTGAAACTTTTCTAATAATATCGAAATCAACAATAATATTAATGATAAAATTATCAACAACAAAATTAATTTTGCGAAGTTTGAAATTTTTAGATGAATATTACCAACCTACCTACTCGTATTATTAGGAGCGCTTTCTGTTGAGAAAAAAAAAAAATAAATAATGTGCTCATCGTTGCTTAACATTAATGTCTACATTAAGTATCTATTTATTATACGTTTATGTTAAATGCACTTTAATAATACATAATTAAATAATATCTAACAGTTATAGGTAGGTATAAATTAGATTTAGAGTCCCAATTGTGCAATTCAATTGCCAATGTAAAGTAAGTAGCTACCCATAATATTTTGTCTTCTGCTTCTTTCTCCATTAATTTACTTGAGAAATAAAGTTCACAAGCATCAAGCATTTTCCAAGGGCGAATTTTTTCTGGTTAAAAACCTTAAGTAACATAATCTTTTGTTTGTTGAGACGTTTTTAAGAGAATATAAGAAAATATTGAATTTCGGAGGAAAAAATGTCCACTTGGAACGTCGAAACGCTTAATAAACAAATAGGCCCGAACGACATTTACGAAGATTAAAAAAAAAGTTTGAAATAAAAGGCAAGAAAATGCCAGACTTTTTAGAAGTTTGATAGAGGGAACTGTAACTGCTAAGATCTCATTGTTCCGAAAGCGAAGAGAGAAGGAAGACAGGATAGGAAAAAGCCAGCCCTTTTGAGAAAGTTCGCCCCGGTCGGGAATCGAACCCGAGACCTACTGCTTACAAGGCAGGTTCAGCCCTTTTGAGAAAGTTCGCCCCGGTCGGGAATCGAACCCGAAACCTACTGCCTACAAGGCAGGTGTTGTCAAAGACTTCTCAAACTCAAATTGAAAAGAAAGGCCATGATGGTTGAGATGGTCAAGTATGTGAAACTAGTGATAACGTAATGGTTCTCAAGGATAGAGTAATATTCCAATTCTTATAAACTTCATTATGATATCTGATTTAGAAAGCCAAAGATCAATCAATTTGGTAGAAAACGGAAATTGAGTTTTACATTAGTCGCTGTCGATGTCTTGAATTCAGAGATGAGTTGATTTTCAAATAACTCAAGCCAAAGGCTACATGTTCGAGCCCTCACCAAGCACCAAGAAGGAATTCCTGAATAAAATATTCCTAATAAAAAATAGAAAGTAATTAATGAAAGAGAATATTTGGTGATTTTAACTTACCTGAAGAATAGGTACTATCAACGGTGATAAAACCAAAGAGGCAAATCACCATAACGGAATACATGGCACCTAAAGAGTTCTGGATCAAAAATGTACAAACAGGTGCCTAATCGAAAAAGTAATTAATGAAAGAGAATATTAATTTGGTGATTTTAACTTACCTGAAGAATAGGTACTATCAACGGTGACAAAACCAAAGAGGCAAATCACCATAACGGAATACATGGCACCTAAAGAGTTCTGGATCAAAAATGTACAAACAGGTGCCTAATCGAAAATTTTCCTTTGATGAGCCATAAATATTACCTTGTGCCACTTTCTTGTCTCTTTTATTTCTTTCAGTAGGGTAATGGTTGGTGCTCGAGTTGGGTTGGGAAAGCGGGAAGGTCCAAGTTCGAATCCCAACTATGAAATTCTAGTCACATTAATGAGGAATTTTACCACGTTCAAAGCCGGGGTAATGATAATCTTTCACTTTTAATGGCCGATCTTTCCACTAAGAGTTAACAGGTTAACACAGTGTCAAGTGTTTTCCTTAACGTCACCCATTTGATTTACACAGGCCAGTCTCTTCAGTCTCTTGAAAATTATATGTCATTAATTATTATCTACCTTTCCTTTCCTCTTTACCATCATATGACCTATTCTGTTATTTATAACCATCTCTCCCGTATACACCTCCAGCCTAGTCAATATAGGACTTTACTGGTACCTATCTACTAAGAGAATTATTCAATTGAGTATATTTATAAAATAGAATAATTTCTACATTTTTCGATATATATTTTTTTATTATTGTGAAAAAATAAAATAAAAATTAATAAGATTTTTAATAAATAAAATTCCATCAAGAAAATAAACGAATATTTTTGTTTTATTGCTGGTCTCTCAGGAATTAATTTTATTAATCTTCAACTTCTGAATCAATTTGGTATCTGTTTATGTTGCTTCTGGGATTCGAACCAGTCTCTTTGGAAATATAAGTCCAGTCTATTTCCAGTAAAGTAAAGTCCATTGTCAGATACAATAGGACAGTAAATTATAGGTAAAGGTATTTTTCTATTTTTAGACACAACTGGACAGTCTAAATAAGGGTTTCTTAATTCTTGATTAAATGTAGGAACACCTTCAACTCGTTTTGAATTAAAAAAAAAAAAAAAACATCAACCTGAATTAAACTCGGGAAAATCTATCCAACAGTCTTCTTTTTCTGTTCAGGGACTAATGTCAACAAAGTTAGCTGTCTCGGGCAAAGGCCTAGGCTTTGTCCTCGTATAAGGAAACTCTTCTCTAAGATGATAAGGCTCATAAGGATCATCCACATAGTATCTTTTCAGCTTGAATGTATTGTTTACCATTTTATCCAGCAGGGTGCACTGCTTAGCGTTGCACATCACATGATATCTCAGACGACGCTTCTGCTTGACTGTTTTCTTGAACATTTTCTTATGACGACCACACTTGGTATGGATCCACATACCCCTGAGTGATATCTCAGACGACGCTTCTGCTTGACTGTTTTCTTGAACATTTTCTTATGACGACCACACTTGGTATGGATCCACATACCCCTGAAACAATCAGACCATAGTTCCAATTATCTCATTTGTTTCCTCAGTTTTGTGACTATTGTAGTTCAACTGGTCTTTTTTAATACATTACTCAAGTACATGTGATGTATGATCTTATTTAGGCCTGAATCCAGGTACATAGGTCACAAAGGTGCTTAATGTTCATTGGGAAACTGGTGTACCTACTGAGAGAAAGGTTCTGGCTAAAAAACTTGCTTTTTCTTACATATTTCTAGACATGGTCTTCACTTGACTGGAGTGAAGACCATGTCTAGAAATATGTATGATATCGTACTAGACCATTATCTCAAACTAAACAAACTTGCTTTTTTTTAAGAGGTTTGACAGAGGGAACTTTTTAATTTTAAATAAGTAGAATGCTTACCAATTCAACCTGAAGAATCTTTTTGGTACCTGTACATAGGTCACAAAGGTGCTTAATGTTCATTGGGAAACTGGTGTACCTACTGAGAGAAAGGTTCTGGCTAAAAAACTTGCCTTTTTTAAGAGGTTTGACAGAGGGAACTTTTTAATTTTAAATAAGTAGAATGCTTACCAATTCAACCTGAAGAATCTTTTTGGTACCTCAGGATGTGTAAGTCGCATCCCTTTGTCAAAAGAATACTTGATAAGTGTATCATTGCTGTTGATTGATCTGGCTTGATCAACAAGAATGCTTGGTGATCTAAAAATAGAAAAAAACATTAATCATTATTAATTCATTATTAGAAATCATCTAATAATTAAGGAGTGCAGCAGCACTTTTTTTCTTCATTGGTGAACTATTCTCAAAGTAGAAGACTCAGATTGGATGGCCTGCTATGCTCGTTGAGGTTGAAACAACTTTGCAATTTTGCTGGAGTTCAAACCAGCTTCTCAATATTCATATGGCTGGAACAAATAGAAAACAAAGCCTAAGACAGTCACTCATCCAGATATCAATCACAATATGATTAGAGTGTCAATGATTTACTTAATTTAGACAAAAAAGGTTTGGGGGGGGGGGGGGGGGGTAAAAAAAACCAAAATGGTTAGTTTGGTAAATATTTTGAATTGTAGTCTAAGGCTTGTGATGTGCTCAAGCCCACTCCGATCCGGGTAAAAGGTTAATGGGATTCAGTTGGACAGAAGAGACGTGAAAGGTTATGGAAATATGGGCGAGGACGAGGACTATTGATGTAAGACGAGACGAGGAATTTCTCATCTAGAAATTTGCAAGACGAAAAATGGATTTTGTCTCGTCTTGTGAAAAAATGAAGCGGGCTGACGGGCTCTAATATCTCGTCTAGTCTGCACTAGCGAGGACCTGCGAATATTTTTATTTATTTATAAAGTTTCCATTTCTTAGTTATTCGGTACAAATCTCTCAATGAAATAAATATTCAACAAATGGTATACCCATCCTTAAAAGCCGGAGCTTATGCCACGGATGGGGAATCACCTGCATTTTTTAGGTACAACAGCGACACTAAGGCCAGCCACTCACTATCAGGTAGCCCTGATCAGGTGTCAGTTCTACCTGATAGTGTGTGTCCTCATAAGGTATCAGGTAGACCTAACGGAACTTTTCAGCCGTACCTGTCAGGTCTACGTGATAGTGTGTGTGCTCATCGGGTATCAGGTAAACCTGACAGACGGACTTTTTCAGCCGCACCTGTCCGATCTGCCTGATAGTGTGTGCTCATCAGGTGTCAGGTGTACCTGTCAGGTCTACCTGACAGTGAATGGCTGGCCTAATGGTCAAAAAAAGTCCAAGTTAACCAAGATTTTCAAGAATTTTCAAGTTGACAATGAACAATGAAATAACATGTGTGAAAAGCTAGCAATTCGAATTTTTTTTAACTGATGTGAACTTGGCTTTGTTTACATTTCATTTCTTCTTTCAGGGGTACGTAAAGTTTTTTCAACGACCGTGATGTGCCAAAAAAAGTCCAAGCTAAACAAGATTTTCAAGAATTTCAAGTTACCTAACCAAATAACCAATGAAATAACATGTGTGAAAAGCTAGCAATTCCAAATTTTTTAACTGATGTGAACTTGGCTTTGTTTACATTTCATTTCTTCTTTCAGGGGTACGTAAAGTTTTTTCAACGACCGTGATGTGCTGCCACATTAGCGGATCTTTTTGAAACTAATAGCTCGTTGCTAACCGTTTGAAGAACAAAATTTTGAAATCTTTGAACTTTTTTTTTACGTTTGTGGAGTTTTACGTTTCCAATGGAAACTGATCAACAAAATTTCCTTGTCAGTTTGTTAGTTGTTTACTTTTCATCAGGAAAAATGTAACTTTTCTCAGAAATGTCTAAAAATTTACCTATGCTAATTTGGATTGTGAATTTGAACTGATGGAAATGTGAGCCATGTGTCCATGAGGTACGAATCTATATTCTATAAACCTACTTCCTAACTGGTTCTGCACTTCTGCAGGAGTTTTCTACTGACAAAGGTAATGTACTACCTTTCTACCTAAACCAAGGTGTCTGTTGAAAAGCATCTAGAGTCTACAACTCTACTCCATAATCGGGCTAGGTATGTCGATTTGGCTGAAACGCGTCCTCACAATGAACTTTTTATTAATTCCAGTGTTACAGTCGATGTTGATTGACATTAATCATCTGTAGAGTACTAAGGTGTGTCCTAACATCATAGTCGACCGACCGTCGATCGATGGACGAGGTGAATCTATGCTGTCGACGGTCGACGCAGTGTGAACGGTTCAGTCGATGTCGATCGACGGGGTCAACTACTTATGTGTGGACACAGCTTTAGACTCACCTGTAGGTAATTTTGAGTACATACCTACTACCTACATACGACTGTTTATTTTATGGCTTTGGAATAAAATTGTTTTACATTACTTACTTTACTTTCCGTGTCCTCTTCTTTCTCATCAAATCTTTCTTCCCCAGTAATTTGAGACGTAAATTTCCCTCTCATTTGCCGCATGGAGATCTATTTTACATTCACAGATTGAACCATGTCAGCTGAAAACCCGGATATCGCGTCATCAGGGGAAAACATTGAAAACGAAGCGGACACTACAGGACACATAGAAGACACTGGATATGTCATTCCGCCAGATGGAGTTCCCAGTGACCTACCAGAAGATGCAAGAAGTGGAGGTGAAGAATTGGGTGAACATGAAGGGAAAGGAGAGGAACCAATCGAAGATCAAGAAAAACCAGATGAAAAACAGGACAAACCTGGAGAAAGAATCGAGAATGTGGAAGGAAAAGACAAAGAAAAGGGCGACACAACAACATCAGATGAGAAACGTTTACTCTCGGGCGAAATTGAACAACTTCTGCAGGATCATCTGATGGACCGGTTGATCGATGGAATGGACATGGTGTCTTTGCTAAGTGGTGCTGGGGAAGGTTCGGACCTCAACTTGGATGCCAGAATACCAGCCGATGTTTTCCTCAGCGACAAATGTACCTTGGATAGTCACTATGTGGAGATTGAGTATCCTTTATCATAAAAAATGCGCTTTTAATACCTACATGGTACTTATCGATCTAGCCGGAAACATACAGAAACTCGTAGGTCTGGGTTGGATGTGCATGGCTAACATACCTATACAAAGTAATGTCTCCTATTCTCCCCCTTTTTCTTTGTTCGCTCTCTCTTTTACCTCCGTCTCTCTCTCTCTCTCTCTCTCTCTCCCTCTCTCCCTCCCTGACTTGAGATTTGGGGTGCACTTTTTATCGTCAGTATAGGCATCTTATGTACCTATTGGTAGTTACTTGTGTAGGATGATTTTCTATCCTGCCTTCCTTCTCTCTTATTAAGTTTCTCATCTGATGTTGTTGTGTCGCCCTTTTCTTTGTCTTTTCCTTCCAAATTCTCAAGTCCTTCTCCAGGTTTGTCCTGTTTTTCATCTGGTTTCTCTTGATCTCCGATTGGTTCCTCTCTCTTTTACCTCCGTCTCTCTCTCTCCCTCCCTCCCTGACTTGAGATTTGGGGTGCACTTTTTATCGTCAGTATAGGCATCTTATGTACCTATTGGTAGTTACTTGTGTAGGATGTGAATACTACCTACCCATAAGTACATAGTATATTTCTATATTATCTACTTAGGTAGGTAGGTATGTAGAATTTTCAGAATGCCAATATAGGAAAGAAATGAACCGAATGAATTTTATTCACTCCAACGGTAAGATATGGCCAAAGTGGGGCTTTTCCCCTGCTTAGGTAAAAATTTATATATATAAAAAAAAAAAAAAATATTCACTCCACCATCTGCAATATTCGAGCTGAGACGTGGGTCTGGAGGACAAGGTTTGGGCTGCATCACGGTAAGTGATTAGGCGACACCAACGGTAAGTGATTAGGGGACGTGCCCACCTCTGTGGCCGAGTGTTCAAGAGCACTGACTCTTGACCCGGAGGTGCTGGGTTCCAGTGGCGTAGCGTGGTCTAAATTCAAGTGTAGGGCCTTGTAGGGCTCATGCACAGGTCTACCAAGTCCCATCACAGTAGGTACATGCCATTAATATTTATGGGCATTAGAGTGAACTTTTGAGTTGTATGGCCGCCATACACGCCATACATACACGCTACGCCACTGTGGGTTGGGGAATTTTCAGACAAGTGAAATTTTGAGACACCAACTTTGGTCTCAAATGACATGCTCATGGACTACGAAGAGCAGAACCATGTCATTTGAGAACATTAAATTTGGCGGTTCAAAATTATTCTAGTCTCGAAATCACCCCACTCCATTCTAGTTGTACTCGTACATGCATATTTTCAACTTGTTGTTTCATTACAATTGGTAGGTAGGTAGATATAGGTATGTTTTATTTGGTATCATTTTTTTTTTTTACTTTCTATTACTACAGTATAGCGGAGCTATACTAGTAATGAAAGTATTGCAATCGGTCCAATTTTTTTACAAAGAATTTCTTATCCTAAGCTTAATCTAAACTTCTAAGACTTCATCAGTAAATGGGTTTCTTCAATTAAATTGATCCCAAGGGCAAAGAACCTAAACCCTTGACAAATGGAAAGTGTCTGAAGAAATGTGATGTGTTCCAATCCACTCAAATACCACATGATTTCTGACTACCTGCAAGTCTGACTCAGAGGTTCAAACATTTCCTCCCATCCCCCACTGTGATAGTTCCATCCAGTCGAGTCTAGTACGAGGGTACGATTAGTAGCATAAGCTATGATGAGACAATAGGTGACATGGTGCAGCTGACATCCAAACCCACAGGCCCAGTTGATTTGGCAGGATACAAAGGAACTCTCTCAAATTTAAATCGAGGAGGATAAACTCAATATTTTCTTTTTTCTTTAAAGTGGTACCTACTTACTCTACCTACCTATAAGTGCCAATAAAAATTGAATTAGGTAAATTTCACCAAGGCATTTTTGCCCGATAAGGAGCAAGGAGGTGAAATACTGTCTGTTGGTACAACCGAACTTTATGGGGAATACTTACTATTAGGCAGTTCACACACGGGTAATAATCGTTTTCGTTTCGAAAGGGATGACCATTGAGCATTCCTCGAATAAAGTGGCAATTAGAACAGACTAAAAGAGCATAAAATTGTGTCCAAAATAGTCCAAACATAGTCGACGACCGGCCGTCGATCGAAGAGGTGAATCTATGTTGTCCCAGGTAGTGTGGGCTGCCACATTAGCGGATCTTTTTGAAACTAATAGCTCGTTGCTAACCGTTTGAAGAACAAAATTTTGAAATCTTTGAACTTTTTTTTACGTGTGTGGAGTTTTACGTTTCCAATGGAAACTGATCAACAAAATTTCCTTGTCAGTTTGTTAGTTGTTTACTTTTCGTCAGGAAAAATGTAACTTTTCTCAGAAATGTCTAAAAATTTACCTATGCTAATTTGGATTGTGAATTTGAACTGATGGAAATGTGAGCCATGTGTCCATGAGGTACGAATCTATATAAACCTACTTCCGAACTGGTTCTGCACTTCTGCAGGAGTTTTCTACTGACAAAGGTAATGTACTACCTTTCTACCTAAACCAAGGTGTCTGTTGAAAAGCATCTACAGTCTACAACAGTTGTAGTTGACAAAATTTTAAAAAGCATGAAATATTTTTATTCAGGAATGAATTGTCTGTTTAAAGATGTTCCTATGTAGATCAACGTATCTACAATTGAAAATTCAATGTTTTTTGGTAGGAAATTCGGAATATTAAATTTCACACTGTCAGGTACTTATCAGTCTTATATCATATTTCTGATGCTTTTTACTCGTATGAGATGCCTGTTATTATTCTTCCATCAGTCAGTTTGTTTTCACTCTGAAACCTTCGCTAATATTTCAATTTGGGTAGGAAATTCGGAATATTAAATTTCACACTGTCAGGTACTTATCAGTCTTATATCATATTTCTGATGCTTTTTACTCGTATGATATGCCTGTTATTATTCTTCCATCAGTCAGTTTGTTTTCACTCTGAAACCTTCGCTAATATTTCAATGGGTAAAATTATTAAGCTAGGAGGTTAGGTAGGTATCTAATATATCTACAGCATACCTAGTAAGGTCGTGGTTAGGTTAGGCTCAATGTCATCCGAATCCTAGGAGTTTATCCTCATTTTGACAACAGTCAGGATTTTACAGGTAAATGATGGAACATTTAAATTACTTTGTCTTATTCAGTAGTCTTCCTAGTCAAGTGTAGACAAAGTACTTTGCATCATTGACATAGTATCCCGGTTTGAAACTATAATCAGGATTTGTTGACGTAGAGTTCCAAGGGTTGGGTGGCAGAGAATGTCCCCCTCATACTGACCTCTGTACTTTGCCTTAACCTTACTTTGTTCAGATATTCGTTTGGTTATGATTGCGGAAAGAATTTCAACATTTGCTGTCCGGATCCAAACTATCTGGTGTTCCTGTCTGGCTGTTTCATTCATATTTTGAACATTAGTGACAAACTAGTGGAGCTGAGACGTGGGTCTGGAGGACAAGGTTTGGGCTGCATTACGGTAAGTGATTAGGCGACACCAACGGTGAGTGATTAGGGAACGTGCCCACCTCTGTGGCCGAGTGTTCAAGAGCACTGGCTCTTGACCCGGAGCCGCTGGGTTGAGTGATTAGTAGATACCAAGGTTTGGACTGTATCCGTTCTCTTCATATTTGATATCATCCGCAGAAAAATAACACGGAGCCTCACATTGCAATCGGGGAGAAGGGCCACAACCCTGATATTATCATCTATGAGTGGCCTAGCTTCAATGTGGTCTCTGTCCTGAGAGGCGGAAGCGTCAAACAATACACATGCGTGGATTACAGGTAATCTATAGATATACAATTATATTACTATTTTTATGAAGTTTCCATTTAGGTTATTCGGTACAAATCTTTCAATGAAATAAATATTCAACAAATGGTATACCCATCCTTAAAAGCCGGAGCTTATGCCACGGATGGGGAATTACCTACATTTTTAGGTACAACAGCGACACTAAGGCCAGCCACTCACTATCAGGTAGCCCTGATCAGGTGTCAGTTCTACCTGATAGTGTGTGTCCTCATAAGGTATCAGGTAGACCTAACGGAACTTTTCAGCCGTACCTGTCAGGTCTACGTGATAGTGTGTGTGCTCATCGGGTATCAGGTAAACCTGACAGACGGACTTTTTCAGCCGCACCTGTCCGATCTGCCTGATAGTGTGTGCTCATCAGGTGTCAGGTGTACCTGTCAGGTCTACCTGACAGTGAATGGCTGGCCTAATGGTAGAAGGAGGCGACGAACAGGTGTCTGTAGTTGCCCTTACGAGAACTCATAGCACAATGGTAAAAGTTGCAAATATGTAGATCGCCTTCTTGAAATCGTGAGTACTGACAAACATTGATAAACTTTGTATTTTCCGATGTTTCTATTTTTTTTTTTTTTTTTTTTGATAATTACTCAGAAGCCACGACAATGAAAAAGAAAGCTCCTTATTGTGTTTAATATAATAACACTGGTCACTGCTCCTTTGTGACATATCCTTTTTGTAGCAGTTTTCCATTGACGTGACTTCTGAACAAGTACCCATTTTTTTTCCAGTCCAAAAGGTGATATTCTAGTCAGCCAATCAGGAGAGCCGGACCACACTATCGGTATCTGGGATTGGCAACGACGTCACGTGATTCTCAAGGTCAAATCTCACGCTCAGGATGTGTACAACGCACGGTTCTCCAAATATGTCACCGGACATCTTAGTTCTAGCGGTAAGGAATAAGGAATCCTTGGAATAAAAGAGACTTAGCGTGGATTTCACCAATATTTTTTCAGTTCTTAGAAGGCCTGTTAAGCTAACAGCCTGTTAAGTTTCATTTGATTTGTATAGGCTTGACAAGGCTGTTAGGATATTAGGCTGTCACGGGCTAAAAAGTAGGTTGGTGAAACCTGTCATTAGTGCGCGGCCACAACGGCGACCACAGACCATTGACCCTTGCCGAGACCATCGACCATCGCAGAAAAATACTCAGCTAAATTTCTTGATTTTCTGCGAGGGCCGGTACTATGGTCGGAGCTATGATCAGTACTCCGTTGAGGACGTAGAAGCGTTCATGGAAATCATGCCTTGATCAAGTCCACCATTTTCTTTTCATGTCCGGTGCCTATCCCGTTTTATTCAATCAGGGCTGGGTCACATCAAAATGTGGAAGATGGTAAACACCTTCACCAGTCTGAAACTGTTGGGAGTCATCGGTAGGTTTGGCAAAACCACAACGTGCGATATTTTGGCCATCTACCCCATGCCTGATGAAAAGGTAAGGGATACCTTAAATGACACTTATGAAGACGGGTCTGGAATTTAGACCCGAAACGTCCAGTACAAAACAAGGTACGCGCCAATTTCAAGACCAGAAAACCACAACATTGTAAGTTATGAATGCATTGTGGTAAAGCAGAGTTTTTCACAACTTTAGTGGACATCACAGCATTACTAAGTGCTTCCTTTGCAACCAATTTCCATACTTCAATCTTCAATAATCTTTTGCTGTCACTTTTTTTTTTTTGAAAAAACAAAGTAGATTTAAAATTTTAAATCTACTCTTTAAAGTAAAATTTTAAATCTAGATAGGTATCAATTTTCATTTAGTTGTCATGAGATCTATTATTAAATATGTTTATATTAGACATCCTAGGTTATAAAGTTATGAAATAGGTAACTACAAAACTTATTACCTTTATATGATACAATGGAT
>NW_007377814.1:0-10899 GCF_000475195.1 Diaphorina citri | reverse complement strand
TTGTTTTTTTTTTTTTTTTTTTTTTTTTTTTTTTTTTTTTTTTTTTGAAATTTGATTCATTTGATAGATTGAACTTTGACAATGGAGGTCTAATCTTCCCGAAATCGAAGAGAGAAGGAAGATAGCATAGGAGAAACCCACTAGAACGATAAAACTCGCCCAGGGCGAGAGTCGAAGCTGCGGCCAATCTTTTACACCGCAGGTGTACTACCTTCGAAGCTAACCAGGCTTGGTGAGGTGAGGAAAAAGTGCGAAATTAATAAATTCTAAAAAAAAAAAAAAAAAAAAAAAAAAATCAGCATCAATCTTTTTTACGATAGCAATAAAAACGAATTTAACTACCATAAAACGTGTTTGATGATGGAAAATTACCATGAAAATATAATTCGGTTGGCAGCGAGTATGTAGATAGCTACTATAACCTACCTGAAGGGATCCTATGTATTGAAATGAGATACCCTTCTTGAGGCTATTTATTTACTTGACAACAGTAAATATACGTACGCTATACGTCGTACAGCTTAAAACACCGCTCAATTGGAGTAGAAAAGGCACTCTCAACTGTCTGAAATTCTAACCAGGTGCTGATTTATTTGGAAGAGATATATCCATACACCAACAGGGACTGCGCTGCAACCTTGAGGC
Source organism: Diaphorina citri (assembly GCF_000475195.1). Taxonomy (NCBI): domain Eukaryota; kingdom Metazoa; phylum Arthropoda; class Insecta; order Hemiptera; family Psyllidae; genus Diaphorina; species Diaphorina citri. Next base: position 10,254 of record NW_007377814.1, on the reverse strand, counting down.
CATTTACTATCAGGTAGACCTGAGAGGTTGCCTAAAAGACTTATTGCTGCCATAAACTAAAGGTAGACCTGACAGGCGCACCTGTTCACACTACCTGTCAGGCCTACTTGATAGTGAATGGCCGGTCTAACAAGCAACTGGGTAGTTATTTCCCATCATCCCATTACAGGGAAACAACGTCCTAGTTTCCTGCACCAATGGGTATTCCATGCAAATTCAAATCCCTCATCACATACCGAGCCGAAGTAAATTGTCTTCCTACAAGATCCCCAACCTGCACATCAAAGTGGCCCAGTTTAGGAGTGTGAAATCCAAAATCCTCAGGGATGAATACCTGAAGAAAGTGAAGGCTTTGAAGGAGGCTAAATTAAAGAGGAAAAGAAAAGAAGCAGAGGAAATGAAGAAGAACAATCCTGCTCTGGAGTTTGACGAGTATTATTTCTGTAAGTAGGTGGAAATGACATAGATCACTGAACTTTATCTACTAATCTTTTTCCAAGGGTGTTGAAAACACAATACCCTACCTCGGTGCAGTGGCCAAAACCTCGCTTAATAAACAGGAGGGCGTGAGTTCAGTTCCAGCCGTGGTGTAACTTTTGCTAAATTCAACATTGTTATTTAATTAAAATTTGAAATGTGCTTCAGAAGAGAGGACATCGTGAACTGGTCCCTTTTCAAGGGTGATGAGAACACAATACCCTACCTCGGTGCAGTGGCCAAAACCTCGCTTAATAAACAGGAGGGCGTGAGTTCAGTTTCAGCCGTGTTGTAACTTTTGCTAAATTGAACATTGTTATTTAATTAAAATTTGAAATGTGCTACAGAGGAGAGGACATCGTGAACTGGTCCATATCCAGGATTTGAGAAAGGGAGAGGCAAGAATCCGATCATGATCAAATTATATGACAATACTTTTGGTATATGTATTACTTTTTTAGGAGCAAAAAAAGTCCGCTGGGGGTTTCCTTTGGCCCTCTCCGTAAATATGGCCCTGATTTTGGAACACATAACTTCCAGAAGGAGAATTCGACTAAAGTTAGCAGTAGCATACCTCCGCCGGGGGTTTCCTTTGGCCCTCTCCGTAAATATGGCCCTGATTTTGGAACACATAACTTCCAGAAGGAGAATTCGACTAAAGTTATAGCAGTACGTAGCATACCTATAACTGGAGGTGTAAAAGAACTCTTCAGTCCTATTTGAGAAATTTCATTATTTTACAGACGATTCCCAAGAGGAAATGTACCTGAAAGACCTGCCCGAAGAGTACATCCCCCCAGACCCAAACCCCATCTTATTCACAATCCCCATGAAGCGAGCCACGGATCCACCGTCCACACCTGAGGACATAGTGTGGTTGTCTGTGGACGGGTATGATGCCGGATACCTCTATGGCATATCCATGGACAAGCCTGGAGAGGATGAGGAGGAGGAGAACGAGCCGGATATTATACCTCTACCTGGCATGGTGGATGTGGCCGCAACCTGTGCTCTAAAAGTGTGAGTGAACTGGCTTTCCCTTCTAACCTTAAATCAGAAGCTAGGGTGCAATAATCCTACATACTGGACTCCACACACGGGAATTTCGTCAGAAAACATTGAAAAAGCTAAACCTCACAAAGAGAGATTGCTTTTCTCAGGACTTGAGGTTTTGGCCACAGTTATCAAATTTAACAAATAGATTCGATAATTTATGTAGATCATCGGATCTCGAGAAATGTACCCGATGAGGAGGAGAATGAGCCGGATATTATACCTCTACCTGGCATGGTGGATGTGGCCGCAACCTGTGCTCTAAAAGTGTGAGTGAACTTTCCCTTCTAACATTAAATCAGAAGCTAGGGTGCAATAATCCTACATACTGGGTCCTGAAATCGAACAGAGCAGGTAGGGTAGGAAAAAGCCAGCTGTTCCGGGAAAAACTATATCTGTTTCGATAAAGATTGTCGCGGTCGGAATCAATATGAACGTCTAAAACATTCAAATCAGGGAATGCCACGGTCCCTCTTGCACTGGAACTTTATTGCTTCTCAGGACGTTAACTTGATTGGAACGGTAATTGCTTTATCGGAACTTCATTTCAAAGTGGTGAACACTTTGGCACACGTGTTCCATGTGTTTGCGTACAAACCACAAGGAGATTTTGCTAATTGAAAAAAAGTTCGAGGTTTCTTCCTACATTCTGGAATTGAGTGTGGGCTGTGGGGGAGCAGTGGTGGTACCTGATGGATTTCGGTTTACAATTATTATTAATGGGATATGTGTTGAACTCGTTTCTATAATGGATTTTAAAAAAGGAACCCCGCAAAAACACAAATGTGAAAAAAGGCCAAGTTACTATCCAAAAATGTCGGTCACGGTTCTCCAAATATGTCACCGGACATCTTAGTTCTAGCGGTAAGGAATAAGGGATCCTTGGAATAAAAGAGACTTAGCGTGGATTCCACCAATATTTTTTCAGTTCTTAGAAGGCCTGTTAAGCTAACAGCCTGTTAAGTTTCATTTGATTTGTATAGGCTTAACAAGGCTGTTAGGATATTAGGCTGTCACGGGCAAAAAAGTAGGTTGGTGAAACCTGTCATTAGTGCGTGGCTGCAACGGCGACCATGGCATTGGCTATGTTTTTCCTTCAGGTTTCAGGTTTAATCATTTATTTATTTGAGTAGAAAATTTATTCAGATCAGTTTTCAAATCTTATCTTGAGTATAACTTTTAAGAGTATACCTGCCGAGACCATCGACCATCGCAGAAAAATACTCAGCTAAATTTCTTGATTTTCTGCGAGGGCCGGTACTATGGTCGGAGCTATGAACAGTACTCCGTTGAGGACGTAGAAGCGTTCATGGAAATCATGCCTTGATCAAGTTTGGCTATGTTTTTCCTTCAGGTTTCAGGTTTAATCATTTATTTATTTGAGTAGAAAATTTATTCAGATCAGTTTTCAAATCTTATCTTAAGTATAACTTTTAAGAGTATAGTATAACTCACGTCCTTTCCCCTTACAAATGTGAGCCTAGGTATGAGACTGAGGTTGTTTTAAAAAGGAATTTTAATTGTGTTAAGCACAAATGCTTTCCCCGCAAAATACAATCCACTAAATTTTCTGACTTCACTTGGACTTAAACCACCAACCTCCAGATCCAAAGTCCATCGTGCTAACCACTACACCACTGAGGTTGTTTTAAACGCAAATTTGTCTTATGTTCTCAGGTTCTGAAGCCTCATACTGCCTCCGTAACTTGTCTGGCATCAAACCGAGAAGGAACCTACATCCTCAGTGGGAGTGAGGACAAAACCATCTTCATTTTCGCCGTCTGGTTCAAATTGAATCCCATTGTCTTCTTTCAGTCCCAACAGCAACCATCTGTACCTGGGATTCGGGAACGGGATCATTCGTCTGATTCAATTTGAATCCCATTGTCTTCTTTCAGTCCCAACAGCAACCATCTGTACCTGGGATTCGGGAACGGGATCATTCGTCTGGTTCAAATCGACCCGAACGCTCCTAACCACACCGGAACCTATCTCCAACTCTCCACGCATGACCATCAATATGGACGTATTAACAAGCTGTGCATGTCACCAGACCAGAGTCACCTGTATTCGTGTGGCGATGACAGCAACATATTCAGCTATCGAATCAATGATCCCGCTCGCCAGACTGTGGTGCCTCCATTGGAGTTTTCAAATGTCAAGGTAGGATATAGTCAGCTTAGTTAGTTTGGTTGGTAGCGCGTCTGCCTTGAAAGCGCTAGCCCGCGGGTTCGACTCCTACCCAGGACGGATTTTATCCTGAAAGGATAAGGTTCGTTCTCAGAACGGCTGGCTTTCTCCTATCTTGTCTTCGTCCTCTCGTCGATTTTGGGACAATAAGACCTTAGCAGTTACAGTTCCCTCTATAAAACCTCTTTTTTTTATTTGTTTTGTTGATCCCATCGGCCAGGCCAATCCATACGGCCAGAGTTGAAGGTGGGTTTCAGCTTTAAGAGCATGGTTGGTCCAAAGCTTGGTTTACATGCAGAAGTACCGGGTTCAATTCCCACTGTCCGGTGTACGTCGCTTCCACCAAACATTTTCAATAGAGGCTGGGTACTATAATCGAAAACATTTCAGCGCGGGTTAAGCTTTTGCGGTCAATGAAATCAGTGTAGGTATACGAGTAGTGTCTTTTCTTTTCCATTTGATGAGGGTACAGTCTGCGGATTGGGCATTGAATATTCTATGACACAGACGTCTGAAGTCCAAAGTAACACCGGTATCATGTCTACGAAAAAAAGGTGGCGAAGCACCATTTTTGTCTTTAAATGTCAAAGTAATTAGAATGTCGGACTCCAAATCATTCAAGTAAGGTCAGACAAACTTTTACTTGGACTGGATAAAGTTCAAAAGGGTTAGACAAAGTTAACAAGGTTAGATAAAGTGATGAGGATTTTCGTTTAGTTCTTCTCAAGGTAAGATGAATAATTAAGACCTTAGCATCCAAAGTTCTCAATCTGAATCTGAATAATTAAGAGATGAAGACCCAAAGTCAGAGGAAATAGAAGGTGAGTTTTTTTAGGAGCGTTCGGGTCGATTTGAACCAGACGAATGATCCCGTTCCCGAATCCCAGGTACAGATGGTTGCTGTTGGGACTGAAAGAAGACCATGGGATTCATAAATCTTGTCATCTAAACTTGATTATTTTCTTTCTTTCTTTCTTTCTGACTGACTGGCTGACTGACTGATTGACTGACTAACGGACTGGGCTCCTTCCGTGGAACTCAGCTACTTTTATAGGGCTATTCCACAGGTCTACAGGTGTAAGGTTGGTGGGATTTGCAGAACAATTGAATAGATGACTAGTGTTGTGTGGACTAGTACACAGGTATTCTCTAGTATTCTCTTTAGATCCCAGGCAGAGCAGGGTATTCAGATAATCACTCCTGAAGGAAGGCCATTTGGTTGGTGCATTGTCGTGCACAAAAAGCCCACTGTAGGGGTAAACAGCCCCAAAAGATGGGGTAAGCTTATACGAATCTACCTACACAACACATGTGGCCTTGATGTTTAGCGTAAAATTACTTCTCTACACTTACTATACTGAGCCAACCTCAGTGGTGCAGTGGTTAACGCGTGGACTTTGGATCTGGAGGTTTGTGGTTCGAGTCCAAGTCAAATCATAAACTTTCTCTTGGGTGTAATAATTGAAGAACGATATTTGTGACAAGCATTTGACTATGCTTACCCGCAACCTGTGCTCTAAAAGTGTGAGTGAACTGGCTTTCCCTTCTAACCTTAAATCAGAAGCTAGGGTGCAATAATCCTACATACTGTACTCCACACACAGGAATTTCGTCAGAAAACATTGAAAAAGCTAAACCTCACAAAGAGAGATTGCTTTTCTCAGGACTTGAGATTTTGGCCACAGTTATCAAATTTAACAAATAGATTCGATAATTTATATAGATCATCGGATCTCGAGAAATGTACCTACAGTTAAGGCCCTAATCTTGAAAAGGCTCGAAAAGAGTCCTCCTCGATCTTTCGGAATTTTGGTAAATTGCCAGCCCAAAAAGGAAAATACCTATGGGACTCAGACTCAGAACTTTACTTTGGACTAAGAAGAATTTTAATCAATTTTTTTGTCACACATACTCAAGAACCTGTTCTCCTCTCCTCTACTCTGTCACCACAAACGTGACCTTTTGAAATGTTCAAAGAGAATTTCTGCTTTTTTTTGCGCTAACACCAATTCTAGAATACTACCCACTGCATGTATTAATTTAAAAACATTTAATACATTTATTTTATTTCAAAGAAGTCTGCATCTGAAAACCATTCATAGAAATTAGAAATGCTAGAAAACATTCCCTTTTATTTCAAAGAAGTCTGCATCTGAAAACCATTCATAGAAATTAGAAATGCTAGAAAACATTCCCAGAACTAGTTTTGCTGTTTGCCGGTGCTTCGTGGATTCCGCCCCTGCTCGTGATTCCTCCATCTCTTTGATCCCGAAAATTAGGGCTGATTTATTTTTGTTAGTGGAGGCGCCATTTGTTACGTCAACAATGTCGACATGTGTTTCATTCAACCTACTTAATTACCTATATTGTTAGAGTTTTCGTGTTTTCCATACCTTTTTCCTTGTTGAGTGACAACAAAAGATGAAACGTACCTGAACGAATTATTTCAGTATAAATAGAAAGTGTGTGACCTACTTAGTTTTCGTGTTTTCCATACCTTTTTCCTTGTTGAGTGACAACCAAAGATGAAACGTACCTGCACGAATTATTTCAGTATAAATAGAAAGTGTGTGACCTACTTATTTATAACATTATTTTTGAAACTTACGTATGTTCAAATTTTTAATGACTCCCCTGAAAGAAAAGCTTTAGCTTGTAATTCACGCACCGCATTACCTACATAGATAATACCCATAACAAGCTACGCCTACCTAACACATTTATTTCACATTCACGTTAAAATGTAGGTTTATTCCCATGGACGTTCCTACTTTGCATTCCGAAGCAGAGATTAGTGTGATGGGAATATGATTATGGACCTTTTTAATGCCATTTATGAACAAATGCCTTTTACATTTTTTTTTGTTTTGTACGCAGTAAAAAAATGTCATGCTTTGGTTATGGGTACCTACTACGTACATTAATATCAGGTACATGAAATTTACCTACATACGAGTATGTATATTAGGTGTACACATAACCAACCCCAGTTGTGTAGAGATTAGCAAGGTGGACTTTAGGTCTATTCGAGTCCAAATCAAGTCATGAATTTTATTAATTTGTAATACCTTAGCGGGGAAATCATCTGTAAGCTGTAAGTAAAGAGAAACATTTAGGGCACGGAAGGAGCCCAGTCCGTTAGTCAGTCAATCAGTCAGTCAGCCAGTCAGTCAGAAAGAAAGAAAGAAAGAAAATAATCAAGTTTAGATGACAAGATTTATGAATCCCATGGTCTTCTTTCAGTCCCAACAGCAACCATCTGTACCTGGGATTCGGGAACGGGATCATTCGTCTGGTTCAAATCGACCCGAACGCTCCTAACCACACCGGAACCTATCTCCAACTCTCCACGCATGACCATCAATATGGACGTATTAACAAGCTGTGCATGTCACCAGACCAGAGTCACCTGTATTCGTGTGGCGATGACAGCAACATATTCAGCTATCGAATCAATGATCCCGCTCGCCAGACTGTGGTGCCTCCATTGGAGTTTTCAAATGTCAAGGTAGGATATAGTCAGCTTAGTTAGTTTGGTTGGTAGCGCGTCTGCCTTGAAAGCGCTAGCCCGCGGGTTCGACTCCTACCCAGGACGGATTTTATCCTGAAAGGATAAGGTTCGTTCTCAGAACGGCTGGCTTTCTCCTATCTTGTCTTCGTCCTCTCGTCGATTTTAGAAAACGTAAAAAAAATATCGGAAGAAATTTATTTCCCCCCCCCCGAAATTAATTGAAAGAAAGAAGTGAGGTAAAAGTTTTGACTCGGCGAACCGACGATTTTGAATTTAGTTCGACACTCTGCCCCCCACCCAACAACTATTAAATTTACTCTTGAACTGTGCGGTGCGCGGTGGTTCGGTTTCGGTGAAAGGAGAGCTACAGATAAAGATAATTTGCTGATAAGTTTTCCAGGCCCATTGAGGAATCGTGGGGGGGGCCTTTTCCGAGTGAGTTTTACAGATCACTGAACAACTAGGTCACGAGGTGTTCGTCTTTTAGTAAATAGTAAGTTTCTAGGTCATCTCTGGTTTTCATCATCGTCGCAAGGTTTTATTGTGTTCTCTACGACAAAAGAAAATTGAGGACAGAGAAAAACTGGAAGAGGTAAATATAGTATAGAGTATAGAGAAAAAGAGTTAATCCGGAGAAAGAACAGATGAAAAGGGAAATTAGACAAAAAGTCAGGGGAGAAAAGGAAGGGATTGAAAGAAAAGGAAATGAGAGAAAGAAAAAGGCTTTGAATAGGATAATAGGGAGCATAAGGTATTGTGGATTTTTTTATTTTTTATTGACTTTATTTCAAGTGGTAGATTTTCACGAAAGAGCTCTTCCCCCCAACAATATTCTTGAGCATTTAAGGCAAACCCGACATGACACAAGTAGTATATTATCTGTTGTGAAAGTTCCCTATCTTGGATGTAAGTTCGGTCTGTCCATGTTTATGAGAACTGTAGTTGTTTACTAATGTCGGGACATTCACCATTAGGTCATTTTCCTACGCGAGCCTTAATATTTTTCTACAATGGAACAACATTTCTTTTATGATTTATGACATACACAAGGTTAGATAAAGTGATGAGGATTTTCGTTTAGTTCTTCTCAAGGTAAGATGAATAATTAAGACCTTAGCATCCAAAGTTCTCAATTTGAATCTGAATAATTAAGAGATGAAGACCCAAAGTCAGAGGAAATAGAAGGTGAGCTTTTTGAAGGCAGTCATAGAAGTGAGTAAGGTAAGTTTTCTAAAGCACCCAGACTGTCGGACTGATCTTCCCAGTATGGTTAAACTTATCATGTATTGTAATAGAACTTATAGAGTCACTTTCGAGTCTTTAGACCTTGAATCCTCACACATTTCTAGTTTGGAAAAAATAATTTTTTTTTCTTTTTTTTTTTTCAATTTTAATTTTATGTTTAGCATGAATGCGTTTTCATTATTTCAAGATAATGTCTGGTATAGACTTGAAGCATGCCTCATGTTGCCTCAGTATAACAGAGCCTTAACTCTGGAATATCTTCTCCCCAGGTGAAAGATTTGGACGTGGAATTACCAGAGGATATCGAGAAAAGTCTGGAAGAGGAGAAGCAGAAGATTCGTTACGGTAACAGGATGGCGGAGGCTAACAGAGCTAAACAGAACTTGCGAAACGTTCTGGCTACACTGCAAAACCAGCTGGGTCTGATTTTGAGACGGTAAGTGTTGATATCAGGCGAAATATCAAAGGTTATCTCTTATGGAATGGGGTTTGAAATTTGGAAATGTCGAAAAATCACATACCAACTTACAAAAAGACCCTTTATCCGGGGATCAGTTACATATAGGAAAAAGCAGGTGGATAGTTCAATAAATTAATAAAGTTTCTTTATTAATTAGTGGCATTTATCCGGGGATCAGTTACATATAGGAAAAAGCAGGTGGATAGTTCAATAAATTAATAAAGTTTCTTTATTAATTAGTGGCATTAATGAAGTCATATTTGTTGAGATCCTCCAAAATATGTAGGATCTATATCCAAATTCACTCCCTTATGTTAAGTTAAGTTATAATATTATCATAAAATATTTTCACCTGCTCCAGCCTCAACGACATTCCTGAATCAATCCGACCTTCTGATGAAGATTTCGAGTTGGATCCAAGGATTACCGAGGCCACCATAAGAATGGCCAAGGAGCCTCTGGAGTTGATCAAAACCAAAATGCGTTACGACATAGAGAAAAGCAAATTCGGGTTCGAGAAACTCTACAACTACTTCCTACGCGATGTGGATTGCTTCTACAAATACGTGTTTGACACAAAGTACGTGGTAGAAAATTCATTTCAAGTTTATTTAGGGTAAGTGTACCATTTATTCGCCCACCTAAAAAACGTACCAAATTCATTTCAAGTTTTTTTTTTTTTTTTTCGAAAAAAAATTTTTCGAAAAAAAAAAAAAAAAAAAAAAAAAAAACAATAAATGGTATACCCATCCGTAAAAGCCGGAGCTTTTGCCACGGTTGGGAAAAATTCCCAGAGTAGGCCAGTCTCGGTTTGACTGTTTGACAGACCTAGAAGTCGGAAGCTATTTTCCGCCCCTCACCTTACTGCGCGGCGGTCTGATAGACCTAGCTCGGTCTGACAGTTGGAGCGTGAGTGGTCGATAAAGTGTATTATGGTAATACAGGAGAGCAAGCCTTTTGAGCGAATAGGCGCAGGTTCATATCCCATTCAAAGCATGAAGTTTTATCCGACTGAAAAGGCCTATTCCAGCGACGGTCCTTGAAATTTATTATAAGTAGTATGGATTAGATATTTATACCTATGTTGTTAGTATTCCGGTTGTTAGTATTAGTTGTACCTCTATCTTTACTGTTCTATTGATCCATGTACAAACATACCTACCTACTTCTTTTTCAATTTCTCTTATTTTTTACATATCCCTCCTCTTTCCTTCTTCTTTTCCTTTTTCCATTTCCTTTTCTTTCTCGTTCAGGTTTAGTTTTTTTCATTTTCTTGATATTTTCTCTTTTGCTACCGATTTTAAAATATTTTTTTTCC